>NC_083566.1:3317850-3620880 GCF_019925205.1 Metopolophium dirhodum
AATCAATTTATGAACCCTGAAATCATTAAACCATTATATAAAAATAATGACGAATTAGATGACGAAAATAATGAAGTATTGAAATCTTTAAAATATATTTAGGAATATGATTAATAATTTATTTTAACTACTATTTGTTTCTATAGATACCAAATAATATTGAACAACTAGAAAATAGAAGATTATCACTAGAAAATAGCTTTTTGGAAAATATTGATTCTTATGTACGCGATTACAAAAATCAAGTATTATCATTAATATTGTATTTTTAGTTTAAATGTTATCTTATTTGTATAATTCTATTTATTTATTTTTAGGACACAGATTTAAATTCAATTCCACGTGTAGACCGTTCTACCAAACCATCAGATGATCTACTAATAGTTTCTAGAACAAAAATCATTGTAAGATAATTTTTTTATATATTTTGTAGTCAAAATAACTCGAATATAATATAGAGTAATTATTTTAATGTATGATACTCATTATTGTAGTATTCAGATTTTCTCAAACTGTGATTAGGCTAGGGGAATAAATAAAAAAAAAGATTTTTAGGATTTTTATTAAATTATTAGTCACTGGGTAATAACTCTGCTCCAACCAATGGAACAATAATAATATATCCTCGCAATAGTCACCTACATTAAAAATATTTTTATGTTTCATTGATTCATCATTTTGAATAGTTTTGTATTTAGTGGTAAAAGACTGATCACTAACAGTTCAAAATTCTTTAATATTATCAATTATTGCTTAAGAATTATTTTTATTATAGAATATTTTAGGTTTTTATTAAGTACCTAATTTGATATTTTTTTTTGCAGAATATGAATATTTTTAACAAAATGTGTTATTAAATTAAAGTTGTATGTTTGTATCTAAGAATTTAAAGTTAAAATAAGATGTATTATGCATCAAAATATTTTTAATTAAAAATGAAGGTTTTCAAAACCTATGATGTTCAATATGTACTATGAATACTTCTTCAATTACAAATTTGGTACAGCTGTAGTATTTTTTATTTTGCTGTCAATTTGTTTTTTTTTTTTTTTATTGTTTGAAATAAATTAATAATTTTGATTTGGTTATATTCATAGTTTTAGCTTCTTCAACGATATCGAATTTATGAACTTTTTTCCACAGATATCTATATTAATACTATATGGATATCTGTGCTTTTTTTCGGACATTATTATCGCAATCAAAATTAATTTTTAATTTTTGATTACTAGCCATTGGGTATTTAGGTTACCGGAAACCAGCTGAATTAACGCCAAAGAACTTGTATAATTTATTTTAAAAACAATTTGTTTGAGTTATCGATAATTCAGAATAATGTTCCCTAAATTTTTTTTTCGATATCACAATTAAATATCGCACTGAACCAAATAATATCGATATTCAAAAATATATCGTTTAATGAAATTGATGTCTCATTAAAATGTTGGGTGGGTGGTATATTGAACTTTCTCATACCTACTAAGTTAAGTCAGTTTGAGGTAAATGCGTAGGTAGGTCAAACAAAGTTTGTGGTCTTTCAAATAAAACAAGTTTACACTTGCTACTGATTCATTCTATAAAAGTTATGATTTCCAACAATTATAATTGCATCATATTAATTTTAAATTTTTTGTTTCTTGACATTTTAGGGAGGAGATGGATTACGAGGATTACAAAATTTAGGAAACACGTGTTATATGAATTCAATACTGCAATGTTTAAGTAGCACTGAAGATCTTGTAAAATATTTCATAAACATTTATAGTAATTTCACAAATTATAAAAGTAGAACAAAAGGTTTAGTAGCCAAAGAATTTAGTAATGTCATTAAAAACTTGTGGTCACAATCTGGCAGGGGGTTTCAGAGTCAACAATTTAAGGTTAGTAAATGTATTAAATTTCACAACATAATTTTTATGTAAATTAAAAGTTATATTTATATTACATCAATTGTTTTATTTGTAGTATAAGTATTAAGTATTAAGTTTGCATAAATTAAAATTTAAAAATGTGTTTACATATATTATATCAAAATAATTATTTAAAAAAAAAAATTAGGATACAATTGGTGAATATAAAGATATGTTCAAACACTATGATCAACAAGACTCTCATGAGTTTTTAACTATTCTCTTGGATTGGCTTCACGATGATTTAAATCAAGTAAAATATTATCACATAAACCATTATTGGCTTATAATTTATATTATCTATATTTTTAGCCGGAGGACAATAGGGTTATTTTAGGTGCTTCAAAAGAAACAGGCGAAGAAGATTGGGGAAATTGGACTAAAGCAAACAATTCTATTATCCAACAACTTTTTTATGGTCAACAAAAATCAACGGTTTCTTGTGACACATGTTTTGAAAAGTCTGTTACTTTTGAACCATTTTTAAGTCTTAGTCTACCATTGCCATCTGAGGGTAACAAATGTACTCTTTCAGTAAGTTACTTTTGCTTTTTATATTTCTAAATATAAGTATCAATATTGTCAGTATACCGGTTTTTTTCCCCTGTTCAACATTTCCCTGACTTAAAGACTCACGCCTCTCCACCGTAATTAATGATTAACATTTAAAAAATAAAGAATTATACATCTTAATTTATTTTATCACTGTGATTAATGTAATTTTTACATGATAATTCTTAGTATTTATAATTATACTTAACATTTTATCTACTAAGTTTTAAGATATCTGAATAACATAGCGTTTTGAAAATCTATTTTGATAAAAATTTAAAATATAAAGTAATTATTAATTAGTAATTTTAATTAAACATTTAAAAATGCAATTTCCAAATAGTTTGTTATAAGTAAAATTACTTTCTTCATAACAATTTAATTTAGAAAATGTAACATATTAAATTTTAAAATATGTGCTTCCATAAAAATCACAGTTTTATAAATATTTAAAGTTATTATTATGTTTTAATAATTATATTGAATTGTGATTATAAAACAAACATTATTATAGAAACCCTAAACATAATAATTTAATATCAGTCAGTTCACACGTTGAATTTGTTCTTACGAAAATTGGCATCATAAGGATCAATAAGCAATGACATGTGTTTGACGCCATTTTGCATCCAATATATATTTACAATATATTATAGTTTATTATTTCTTCCGAGTGGCTGAATGTTATTTTATTATTATTTAGCGTAGATTAAACGCATGTTTTTAAATATAACATGTCGTTACGAGCAGTTTCATTACTTTTTTTTTTGAAGACTTGGTATTACTTTTATCATACTCACTGGGTGAAAACTGCAAAAAGACATACGCAGTCAAGTGATAAGCTTACACAACTCATCATATTTTCAGAACACAAATGTTTTGAAGAAAAAATGATTTCATAAAATTTGACCAACTCCCATTATATAAATAAGATAAATATAAAATGATACATATAAAACTATAAATTAGCAAATAGCTCAAAAATGATTAATTTCTACAGTTAAATTGACTGAAATTATTTTACTTCTATTTTTCTAAGATATTCCAACAAGATTTTTAAAGAGTCCTAGTCCCTGTAAATAATTAATTTTAATTTATAATTAAATACAATTAATATACCTACAAACAATTTTGTGTTATAAAATATACAAAAATTAATAATCATTTAAATATTTAAAATAATCTTATGTTTATTGCTAGTAAAAATAAAAATATAATATAATATAATGTTTTAGGATTGCCTTCAGTTATACTTGAATGGTGAATCAATATGTGGTTGGCATTGTCCAAAATGTAAACGAAGCAGAGATGCTACGAAAAAATTAGACATAATGAGACTTCCTCCATATTTAATCATACATTTGAAAAGGTATTTTATTGGTTTTTTTATGTTTTGATATGAATACAATTATACTGATTATTTAATTGTTTAGATTTTCAAGCAATGGTTACAAAAAGAATTCAAATGTTGAATTCCCCAAAATGAATCTTGATATGTCAAATTTTATTAATGGTTTAGAACACCGTAATTGGAAGTACTGTTTATATGGTGTATCCAATCATTCTGGATCACTTGATGGTGGGCATTACACAGCTAGTTGCCTTAAAAATTCAATAAACAAGTAATCATAATATAGTTATAAAGATTTTCAATTAAAATTAAAATTAAATATTTTTGACATGCTCTAATGCACAATCTATGTGTTTTTACAGATGGTATAAGTTTGATGACGTCCGGGTGTATGAAATTGATTCTTCAACAATTTGTTCTCCAGAAGCTTATATTTTATTTTATCGTCGGAAAAATTAATTTTTTTAATTCATAAAACTAACATGTATGTATAGTATTATTTGCGTTTTGTACACAAAGAAGTATTTTATTACAATGTATAATTATTTTTGTTATTAGATGTTGATTTGTTGATGTATCACACTACCTACACTAAATTATTTATTTATAAATATCTTATATTTTTTTACAATTTGTATTGAACAATTTTAGTCAAATATTAATACGCTTTTTTTGACAATCCGTTAAAAATAATTGAGTTCTAAATAATAAATTAGTTAAATAACAGTTAAAAACTGTTAAAAAATATATAATATACATTCTCCTTGCTCGATCCAAAAATCCTAACATAACCAATTTCATAATTTTTATACTCTGAAAATATAATAATTACTTGGTATTAATTTTTCTATATATGTTTAGAACTATGTTTACAAGTTATACAAATTATTTACATTATCGTTCAATGGTTCACCACTAATAACTGTTATAATTTGTAGTACATAGGTATCTACTAAAATTCAAACTGGGAGCATAAAATTAACTTTGTTATGAAAATGTAATGTCTCTAATCCCTATTAATATATAGTAATGTAAACAACAATAAAAAGCCAAAAATCGCACGACCTTGAAATAAAAATAAGTTATTGTTATTAATAGTAGTAGTAGTGTGGTAGTAGTAATAATGATAATAATAATAACAATAATAGTTGTTAAAGCCAATTATAATATCCTCTCAGCTGCGTATTTAGGGTTTGATTAAGGGAGGTATTGATCACCATCCTTTGAAATTCTTTCCTACTATATTATGCTGTATGTAGCAGTGGTCTTCCAACTTTTTTGTTCGTTGAGCCTTTATATTGTTAAGAAAATTCTATGAAGCCCCAAAAATATGGAATGCTCATAAAGTATACATCTCATGAAAGATTTTTTTAGGTACCCATTGATTTGTTTCTTTATAATATAATTGTAAACGATAAGTTGATAAAAGCAATATAATCTTTCGACTACCAAACAAAGTATGCAAGTTATCTAGTTATTAATAAAGGCTGGGCATTAACAAATTAATAAGTTAGAAGTTAAGTTAATTTTAACTTATTAACTTAACTTACTAGTTTGGTGTTCTAATTAACTTAGCTTTAACTTAACTCATTTGCCTCTACTATAACTTAAAATCATCTCATATTATTTTTATTTTCCTAATTAAGTTAATTTTGAATATTCTTATTATAAATATTTTATTTATTACGGATATGCAGTTTATATTTGGTTAATAATTATTATAAGTTCTCAGAATATAGAAAATATCAGAAAAAAAATAAGATATATTTACAAATAACTTAGTATTTATGTTGAAATATAAAAACTAATAATATATTGTAATAATAAGTTATTTATAAATATTGATATATGGGTATGAAGACATCGTGCCACGAATTATATTCACTTATTTTATTAAATATTACCTCATTTGGCCAGCCTTGGTGCCACTAATTACTATCAATAAAACAAACATGATAAACCAAATAATATTATTAGTCACTGGACTCCGCGGAACATAGTTTGAGAACAGCAGCAGCTGCTGCATTAGTGTATACAATGCCGGATTAAGAACCTATTGGGCCCCGGGGCTGAAATTTCATATGGGCCCTTTTGACTAAACGTGCTTTGCAAAGCCGATTTCCCGTATTCCACCAATGCTGGCAGTATTACCAGATACAAATAACATTATTAACTATTGATGATATTATTGATATCAATGAAAATATTAAATAACAGTAGGTAAAATGCGTCTTTTCTACCATAGTGCTTTTCTAGGTATTTCCTATTTAGTTCTTTTTGTCGATAAAAAAAAATGGTTTTAAAAATATAGAAAAATTATTCTTTAAAATCACTGAAAAATGTGGATCAGCTTAAAATTGTTTGAGCCCCTATCATTTTCATTTTGGTACTTAAGAGGGCCCCGAGGCTTCCGCCCGGCTAGACACCTCTTAATCCGGCCTTGAGTGTATACTTACGTTAATATGTAAATATTATGTAATACAATTAATTACAATCACTAATCAGTTAGTGTAATACAATTCGATTATATTATGATTTTGGTCTAAAATATCTTGCTTTTATATTATATTATTTTTGTCTAACCTAACTTATTTACAACGTACATTTCCCTACCACCCCCCCCCCCCTAAATGTCAATTTTTCAACTTTTTGTTACGCCAATATTTAGTGCTCCATTCCTGCCACTACTCCCGGAATTCCTCCTCACCCACCGCTCCTGCAAAAATTAAAAAACTTAGTGTGGTGGGGTAAGCGTTTCTGCAGTCACACCCATGATCGGGAATTGACTTTAACATTGGCGCTGGAAAAAGTTGAAAAATTAAATTCCTGACTGTGGGTCAGGCTAAAAAAACGCCCCCCCTTCCAGAGTTTTTTTTATTTTTGCGGGGTTGGGGGTTGAGCAGGAATTCCGGGAGTAGCGGCAGGAATGGAGCACTATAAGTATTGGCGTTGGAAAAAGTTGAAAAATTGAAAAAGGTGGGAGTAAGGAAATGTACGTTTGTATACAGCTTGCATGTTACCGAGTTTCAGTGACGGCGGCACAATAACAATATTAATAGGGGACAAGGGTACTTACATTTTTGTTTCTTACTTATCAATTTATCAATTTTTTCTTACAACATTTACAAAACTGGGAAAAACCTACGAAAAATGCCGTAAAATATTTGTTAATATCTTAAAAAAAAACCAAGGTGGAATATATTCTCCCCAAATTACTCCATCCGTAAATACGCCACTGTATGTATATCTAACTATCAACATTCCACTGTCTGCTTTTCAAATAAATACGAAAAAACTAAAAAGCATCAAAATTTGATACATAATGGCTAATATTAGACAATAGTCGTTTATGGCATCAAAAATCATAAAATGACTAGTCGATTTCAATAATTATAAGTGTGCCGGACAATATGGCAATGAATAAAATATTATTGTCTTATTTTCACCAGGCAATAAGCACATACCAATGATACCATTATTGGAATGAAATAGTCAAATAGACAGATAACATTACGTTTACGTGTCTACAAACCCAGTGTCAAATGTGACGGCCGAGTGTATTGTATTATTGTATTCTTTAATGCGTCTTTAAAATCATTATTAGGTACCTATATCATATTATTATTGTTTTATACTTGTTTAATTGTGCATAATATTTGTCTTTAATGCAAAAAGTTTCATTCGATCATTGTATTAGTTGTTTTACATCATCATGTCTGCCGTTGTAGTATAAAAACCTAATAAACAAATTGCATAATAGTACAATACCTACTATTTATGCGCACTTAACCGATTGAAGTATTTTATGTTCATAACTATTATTATTTTTGTTTGACGCCGTTATAATTGCATTGTTGTGCAACAGTAATATTTAACGATTAGGCAATGAATGATCATCTCTTGTCCACCTATATAATAGTATTATATATAAATATAATTCAGTAGTTAACGGTCAAATATATTTAATTCTATTTAACGAATTTCTCCATAAAACGAATTTTGTTTGGTCCCACGAGACTTCGGAAGTAGGCACCTATTTCGCTGTACCTATATAATAATCTAAACTGTGACTAATCGACTATAAGTAGTATAGTAATTAAGTTTAACTAGACACTAAACATTTTGTAATTATAACTCATGGGCTTTGCATCCGAGCTGTATAAAAAATAAAAATAAATGATAAAAACATTTTGGAAAAAAATTATATTTTTACTACTTTTTATCGTTATACATAATAATCATATATCTGTTTAATTTATTCATAAAATATTTCTAATTTTTACTATTACTATTGTTTCTAAAATAAATATTCTAATTTCAAACCACTGAACCCACTGATAATTTACAGTGGAAAAGGGATGTTCTCATTTGAAAAACAGAAGTTTGTATATTCACAGGACTCCTTATTAGGTAGGTAGTTCAAAAAATCTCAAGAATTTGAAACTATATGGTCTTAAACTTTAAAGTGTATTTACAAATTCTAAAATCAGATTTTGAATAACTGCATCATTGAAGAACAAATAGGGGGTGAGCATACTTGGTGAATCATCTTGTATATAAGATAAATAGATACATAATAGTTATTATGTAATTTATATAATATAAATAAGCAATATTTCTATAACATTTCCCACTTATGTCAGCTCGATTTTATATCCTTATATTTTTTTTTAAGTTTTTTGGATTCGTTGAATGACGATGTACCTACCTACAGTTTTAATTTAATCTTCGAAATCAGAATATTTTCTGAGTATTTCGACATACGTACAAATTGGATTTTGGACTAATAGTTTATGAATTATAACTTATAAGTAATTAAAAGAATGAGAGAATGATGAATGGAGTGGAAAGCTATTAAATTGTTGGTCCACTACTCCGCTCATCTAAATTTTAAATATTCATAATAGTCATAACTCATAAATTCGTCCTAAATATGATTTTTATTTTTTACGCATCAAATCAAAAAAATATTCTGCTTTCGAAGATTAAATATACACTATTATTATACACGAGAGCCGAAAGTTCATGAGTCCTGTGATCGTCCTGCGCTCCTAGTAGGTAGTAGCACCCAACTAAATACATGGAATGCGTATTATGTATAATTCTCATATAATATGTAAAATGAGACAATACGGGAGCCGCTATATGCATTCCGATTTTTTTTTTGAACATTAATATTATGATAATGATAACAATTTTTATAGATAACGTAACATTTTACCATGTTTTCCCTTGACTCGGAATGCATGTGACGACTTCCTATGAGGTTCATATTCTGAACAATGCACGCGTTCCATGTATTTAGTTCAGTGGTAGGTATAAGTACATGTACATTATATTATTACAATACACTGTATTGTAATGAATATAGAGTGATTGTTTAATCGTGAACCTAAGTCCTAATTTAATCACTCATTATTTCAAAAAGTATTAATGTTTTGAAAATATTTGTTTACATGGTTTCAAGTCGTTAAACAACAACGTGTTTTTTAAACAATTTTATTTTTAATATTTTATATCCTTATAATTTTTTTATTTTTTTGTATCCTTTGAATGGGAACATAGAGTTTTCATTTGATGTTTGAAAGAAGAATATTTTTCCGAGTATTTCGATACATAAAAATCAAATTTAGAACTACTCTCGTTTATGAGTTCAGAGTTATGAGTATTTAAAGTTTTGATGAACGGAGTAGAGGACCAACATTTTAACCGCTTACCTACCACTCCACTATACTACACTTTAATTACTTATAAGTAGAGCTCGGAAGTTGATGACCTTAAAAACATTAAAAATAAGCTAAACAAATTACATGAATTTGTTTTAAATTAATAAAAATACATTTTTCTAAGCTTACAAATTACTCAAAGTTATTGCATTGTACTGTTAGAGCATATATTTTGATGTTATCAAAAGTAAATTAACGACGATTATTGGTGAATAAATATTTATATTTGAAAAAACTTCTCTCCATGTCCACTGAGGTGATTGGGGCAAATCTGAAATTGGCTAAATTTGCAGCACTGAAGTCATTCGGAAAATATTCACTTTAAGCTTCTTCACCGTTTAGAATTTTCGTAATTATTAACATCGTTTGAAATCCAGTATTTTTGTCAAGTTCAGCCTTCAATTTGTTTTTAATTTAATTTTCAATTCTATTAGCTGCTGCTGATTCAATTTTTACAACAATATCTTGTACAATATGTATCCAATCATAAAGACGCTGAGTCCTGAAGTTTCCAACTTGGTAATAGAATCGGCCAGAGTTTCAAATTTATAGCGTTAATAATGTAAATAAAATAACGTTTTACATTATCATCGCTCATAAGATCCTGTGATTTTTCAATTGACGTAGAATCATCTTTGTTTAGACCCATAATAATAGTTTTCAAAATTTCAAAAGGCTTACAAAAATAAGTAGCAGCTTTTAGCCATTCGCCCTATCTTGTCAATACCGGTTATGGTGGTTAAGGAATATTAGCTGCCATTCCCTTAAAATATTGAACACGTGATGGCAGCATTCTTGATTTCAATTGATCTACTTTTGGGAAGTGTTTTAGAATCTCCCCTGCAACCCTATGTAATCCATGGGCCAAACAACTTACGTGTTCCATTTTGGAATACATGATTTTTATACTTCTGCCAGCTTTTATCATATAGGGAGCGACATCACTTAAGAAAAACAAAATATTGTCATGCTTTATTCCTTGGGACCATAAAATATGTAGAGATTTACCTAATAATTTGGCAATAAAGTTTAGATGAGTGAATTATAGTAGTAAGTGGTTAGAATGTCGGTTCACGACTTCATCAATACTTTAAATGATGTTTAAATTGTTTTGAGACAATATTCAGACAAATCTGAAATCAATGTCATGCCCTCAAAACTATGAATTTCTATCGTTTTTGTAACGTTGATTTACTCTAAGATTATTTAAAAACAAAAAAAAAAATGATTCTGCGTAAATGCGTTTTGTCTATGTTGCGCTTGGGCCAGAGAAAGAAAACAAATGGTGCGCTGACATCCTCTTCATACGAGAAAAATATTTAGAGGATTTTGTCACGTAGTTCAATGATTTGATTTTGATAAATACTATAGTCATCGAGTCATATGACATTATGCTACGTAAAATTACATATAACAGTTAAAACTTAAAAGGTTAACAGAAAGGTCAATATTATTGAAAAAATACAGTGTCCCCCCCCCTGGATTTTCGAATATGGACGCCCTTGGAGCCGCGGGCACAATACGCAGTCGATATTCCCATCGGACGACCATGAATCATAATCAAACAAACGAGTAAATGACCGTCGACGACGACGAGTGACGACAACGAGCCAACGAGGCCACGGCGGCACGATAGTTTCGGCGCCCGGCGTGCTACGACGATACAATAAATACCGTGAGCACCACCCGTGTAGTTACCGTGCTCGTTTCGAACACGGCCAGGCAGGCTCGGCAACCGCCACCTGTCCGTACATAGAGCGTGGATACACTGAGCGTGGACATTTTTTTTTGGAAAATTTTCGGACGTTCATCCGGAAAGGTCGCTGCTCATCCTACAGGATTGGTGGAGAACGGCAATTTTCCTGCGAAACAGGATTTTCGGGCCACGGGTTCGACGGTTTTCGGGCCCTGGTCACCGCTTTCCGCGCCGCCCGAACACGGTTCACCCATAGACATGAGCATTGCGGCTTTTCCACCCCCCTCCCGCCTGTACCAGGACCACCGACATGTGTAGCCAACCAACGACGACCAGGAACGAACGGAAAACAGTACGACGCACACAATTTTACGCACGATCATTATTCATTACTGGTCCGGTCGTTGTTCCGTTGTCCGTTCCGCGTCCGTTTTCGATCGTTTTACGCCGTTTTAACTACATCCGTGCGTCGACAACAGGTTACTCTGTAAGTAAACACAGCTTTGTAAACATTATAACGTTTCGGTCATGGCGGCCGGCCGATGCGGCATTGTCGTCGGTCCGTCGCGCTGACTTGACAAACGAACGGCCATTTCGACGTTGCGGCGGCCCCCCCACGACGCGGCGGTTGTCACGTTGTCGTCGGTCGTGTATGATCTCGACTCGTTTTCGCGGTTGCACGGCACAGGCGGCTGCCCGTCGTGTGCACGTCTGTATTTTTTAATTTTTTTTGCTCGTTCGCTCGTGTTTTGGGTATTGGGTGAGTACGCACGCACACTTTTGTGTGTGCGCGTGCGTGCGTGCGTGATGGACCATTGGGAAATGGCCACGAAAATCCGTCGTTTCTTGCCATCGAGTCGGGTCGTATACGGCCTTGACATCGTTTTAATTTCTTTGAACTTTTTCCTCCGTTCCGCATACGCCGGAAATCGGAATGGTGCCTGGGGCGGTCAAGCCGCGGTGACGAACAAGCCGGTCACATGGTTACCCCTCGACCACCTCAGCAAAGTACGCATTCTAACTTGTCCTCGCTGGTCATGAGTAGCCCACCCACTCTGTCATTCGCGCTCACTTACTCAGCTTGTAGAATTTGAGAGATTCGCCGCCCTTTCTTGCATCTTGAGCGCCAACAGCTCTACACGATTACATCACCATCAATTCGGTCTCTGGAAGTTTACGTGCTTGCCCACTAACATGGGTTATCGTTGTTCACTCTGATGTGCTGCTGTGGAATGTGCCTATGATCACTTAATAGCTATTCATGTTCCCTTATTTCATTCCCTAAACGTAGTCTAGGTGCTTATTTTATTCTTGATATCCTACCTGTTGACTGTCTTGACTTCTTCGTCCGCTGCTGTACCACATCTTTTCAATATTTGACCTTACCAATACCATTACAATGAGTTTAATTTTTAATCATTGTTATGTTTGAATTATCAACATACGTTTTTTTATTATTTAGTTAAAAATTAGGTCAGTTTTCGGTTCATTTCCTAAGAGTACCTAACTGATTTAAAATGTAAATATTTTTAATTTTTACCCAAGTAATAACCTCTACTTACGCAATATTTTTAGTTTAAAAATGTTAGCTAATGGCATTATATTTTTATAATATTACATGCTACTATAATAAACATGATTTTGCTGAAAGTATTATAGATTAATCCCTGATGTAGGTTAGGTATGTATGGTGATGTCTGGCTTGTATAGATAATTGTTTAAGTGTACACTGTCTATTAATTAAAAACAAATAAATTACACGAAGCTTATTGTAATTTCACTATCTACTTTAAAGTAAAATATTAACATTTTTGACAATTCATTTACGTAGAGGCTTTATTTATCTTCTACATTTGTATAAAATATGATTTATCTCTGCGTAAAACACTCATTATCTCAAAAAGTATTAATGTTTTTGAAAATATTTTTTTCATAATTTCAAGTTAAAAAAACAATGTTTTTTATTAAAAAATCTTATTTTTATCCTTATATTTTTGTTTAAGTTTTTTACTTTTTTGAATGTCAACATAAAGTTTTCATTTCATTTTCCAAATCAGAATATTTTTCTAATTATTTTGATACATAAAAATCTAATTTAGGGCGAGTACTTCAGGAGTTTTAAGTATTTAAAGTTTAGATGGGCGGAGTGGTATGGGGTTACCCCGCAAAATGTTTGTCCACTACTCCGCTTGTCTAAACTTTAATACTATTAATGTCCTAAATTCGATTTTTATGTATCAAAATACTTAGAAAAATATTCTACTTTGGAAAATGAAATTACAACTTAATGTAGTCATTCAAAAAAATATAAGGACAAAAATATTTAAAAATATGATTTTTTAGTAAAAACTGTTTTTTTAACAACTTGAAACTATGTAAAAAAATATTTTTGAAATCATGAGTGTTTTACGCTTAATGAGTCACCCTGTATTATTCTTAAAATAAACCTCATAATACTTAGAAAACAAATCTAACATTGTTTCTTATTTTCTAATCAGAGAAAAGAATTTCAAAAGGTTTTTAATTATATTTCTATTTTACTTACTAATTAAAGAATACTTTTTTGTAGCCACTAAGTAGTGCACTGACAGTTTCATTATTTGATATTCTTGTTTATGAACAGTAATAAAATATGTACAAGTTTTTGTTATTTCTTTTAGTAGGTACATACTAGAGATGAGCACGGGCCGTTTTTTTTCCGGCCCAATCCGGCCCAAAGCTTAAACATATAAATTGTTGTCGTCCAGGCCCGGTCCGTTTGTAATTTTTTTCCAAAGTCCAACCCAACCAGGCCCGTTTGTAATTTTTTCAAAGTCCAACCCGACCATGCCTGTTTGTAAATAAAAAAACTTTATTTCCTTTCAGTATTGACATATTAGACAAAAACATTTCATAAAGACAATAAATTTATTACAAAGGAAAAGATATTTATTTTTATTAAAATTTAAATATATTTTTAAACCTGCCAATTAATTAATAATAAAATATAATTAAAATTCAGAAATCAACTTTTAGTAATATGTAATAATAATTGTTATTATACTTATTAATACCTAACCTAACCTAGATCACATAGTACAAGTTACGAATTAAATTAATTAGTTTTATTTTTGACCAACCTGGCCCAATGAATAATATTACGATCCCGCCTATAACCAACCCGTAATATTTAAATTATGGCCCGGCCCGTGCTAATCTCTAGTAGGTACATACTGACCAAGAAGAAAATTCTTAAGCTTTGATTGATCTTCGAAAAATCTTTATCTGCTTAAAACATTGTTGTATTTCATTGTTTGTAGGTACTTATATTTATGCTTAATCTAACTAAATTTATAATCTTAATACTTAATGAGTTTTTTATCTACTTATTAAATAAGATATTATGGGCTATATAGCAGGGAAGTTATAGATGTGCTCTTACTTAACAATAAAACATTTTCTGATAAGTACCTACTTAGTATAAATTAAATTGTAATTGGGTACCTACCTACCAATTCTAAATTATTTTCATTTAAATCTAAAATTATTGGCAAGTTAAGTTATTTTGTTTGTTATGTTGGCTATTAAAAAATAAGGTAGGTACAAAGAGTTAAACCTTTCATTTGACCTATTAAACACGTTGGCTGCGTATCATATTTGCCCATGCACTGTAAAAAATTAGGTTTTTAAAATATCATATGTAAATATGAAATAATACATGTTGATGAAAGAGCACAGATTATTATTACACTAAAAAGTATCGCAAAATACTATATGGTATTCAATATAAATAAGCAAATTAGATATCTAATAGTAATAAAAAAACTACACTAGGTAATAGGCCGATTGTTTATTTGATAATTATTTGTTTATTGTTAACTATGATAATAAATTTAACAACTTGCATTACGTAATACTTTAGTGGAATTTCTTTACAGGATTATGAACAAAAAAATTATTATCAAGTTTTTTATATTTTTATTAAAATGTGAACAATCAGAATTTAATCTTAATTTTTTTTTTTGAAAAAATGATTACTAATAATTAATTATCTAATGAGCATACATAGTGTAAAAAATTATCTAATTTTTATAACAGTCAACACATTATTCTAATGTCCTTGTAAAATATATAAAACATTTTATAGAGTGTCATTATACTAATTTTTAATGCCTTGGTAAATAAACAAAAAAAAAATTCACAAAAATATTTTTAACATCAAATCAAACACTTTTAAATGTATGTATATGTATTAACTAATAAATAATACTCTTTTAAAAGTTATGACTTAATGAGTTATTTTTATTTGCATTTTTAATTTTGTACTACAATCATTTCAAGTAAAATTTCTTGAAAAAAAAAAAACATTAGTATACTATTGGTTACAAGATTTTTAAATTAGTTATATAATAATATGTTCTAAGCAATTTGTTTCATTGTAACAAAAATATTTTTCAGCGAGTTATTGTATGAGTCAAAAAACAGAAAAACCGGTACTGTCAGGTCAACGCATCAAGACCAGAAAAAGAGGTAAATATTTTTATCTAGAGTAATTTTTAATTTTAACTCCAATAATAATTTTATTAGATTGGCCATTAGATTTGATTTTATTTTATTTTATCTATTTTATAGATGAAAAAGAAAAGTACGATCCTTTTGGCTTCCGGGACTTCATCCTTGGAGGCCTCAATAATGCCGGCACTGACCTAGAAGCAATTTGGAAGTTCCTTGATCAAGCTGGTTCTAAAGTTGATTATCGCCGTTACGGCGAAGTCCTCTTTGATATACTGATTGCTGGAGGTCTTTTAGGTAAGCATTTTCTTTTTCAAGTTTTCTTTGGCCATTATAACTTTGTTTTTTTTAGTACCGGGAGGATCCATATCACAAGATGGATCAATATCTCAGGATGGGGACAAACTGTGGAAGACAAACGCATGTGTTTTTGAGGCGCCCGAGGACATGGTATCTATGCGAAACTATGAACAGGTGTTCATCAAACTCATGCGCCGATATAAATATTTGGAGAAAATGTTTGAGGAGGAGATGAAAAAAATTTTGCTGTTCATTAAAGGTTTTAGTGACATTGAACGTATTAAACTGGCACGTATGACTACATTGTGGATTTCTAATGGTTCAATTCCACCTACTGTTCTTCAAGTACTTACTAATGTAAGTTATATTTAATAGATTGATATACCTAATATACATGGATTATTATTATTTTATTTTACTGTTGAAAAACATATTAATTAATGAATTAATTTTTTCAGGAGCATTTGATTAAAGATGGGTTGGCATTAGAGTTTCTCATTGAACTCTTTGTGACGTATAAACAGGAGGTAGGTAATGCCCATCTACTGACTGTATTGAAGAAAGGAGGACTTGAAGGTCGGTTAATGGATTTCTTGCCTCCAAACAAGCGTACTGAAGAAAATCTCCGTGCACAGTTTGAAGAAAAGGGATTAAGTGATGTGGTTAAGTTACATTTAGCTCAGGCCAGTCAGGAAGCTAAACGTAACTTGGAAATTCAGTTAAACGATGACTTTAATGACAACAAAAATATGAAAGAGATCATTTCAAATATCAAAGAATTGTCTTCTAAGCATGACATTCCCGAACATGAAATTATTGTTTTGGTAACTATTAACTACTCATATGCATAATAGTATTTAAGTAAAGTTCATATTTTAATCAAAATAATTAAAATATATAGGTATATGGCTGAATTATGTTTTACTAAGAATGTAATTATTTGTTTACAGGTATGGACAGTTGTAATGACACAAGTAGAGTGGAACAAAAAAGAAGAACTTCTAGCAGATCAGGCACTTAAACATTTGAAGCAATATTCACCATTGTTTTCAGCTTTCTCAACTACTGCTCGTTCTGAATTGGCACTCATGCTCAAGGTTCAAGAATATTGCTATGAAAATATGAATTTTATGAGAGTCTTCCAAAAAATTATTTTACTCTTCTATAAAAGTGAGTATTTTTTCTGGAATTTATTGCTAACTACAAATACATTTCTTCAAATAATAATAATTCTTTACAGCCGATGTGTTGACTGAAGAAGTAATTTTGAAATGGTACAAGGAGGGACACTCTAAGGGTAAAACAACATTTTTGGAACAAATGAAAAAATTCATTGAATGGCTACAGAATGCAGAAGAAGGTAAATATGATATTTATTTTGCCTCGCTATTGGCGATACCTATTTATTAGATTTTAACTAAATGATAACAAAGACACATTGTATTGTAATCCACAGTTGACCCGCTTGGCTTTTACAAAACTATAAACTTAAAAATACTTCTAATATCTCATCTTGTAGAAAAACAAATAAATAAATTATCTCAATAACTTGGTGATGCCTATGTTTCAATGATCGAATGCTTAACGGAAGGATATATTATATCATAAAAAATGATCAGTTGCCTTCCATGTTCATGCATTCCGTATGAGTTCCACCCTCTTCATACAATTACAATCTCAATATATTAACATCATACAATCGCTAATATTCATAAAATGTAGTAATAACTCTTGAACCGCCATTTTAGATGAACTATTAAGGCCCGGAATTACATGAACTTAAATCATGAAATACACAAATTAATAATTGTATGTATATATAATTATCATTAACCTTTTAACTGCCAAGTTTATTTTTTCTTAAATATACACATGCTAAGTTTTAATCATTTTATTATTACCACGACTTAAGATATATCTTAATCGTGATAATTACACAGTTTCACCACAGAATAACCGAAAGGCTCATTTTTCTAGAATTACATAGGTTCTCATGGGTGATAAGTTTGCAATACTCGTTGGGATATCAGTGTAGCCAGTATAGCGATAATAACCAATTGTACAACCAGAAACTAAATATTCTATGGTACCGCATAACAACTTATTGTACACGTGTTATCTCTTTATCTTAAATGATAACATCAAAAATGTGTAGACTCAGTTTCAGCAGGAAAAGAGAATTTTTAATTATTTTAGAATCCTGGCCACACTGAGATATCCCAAACATTTTTCACTGATTTTCAAGTTCTCGTTAAGTGAGCCTTCTGGTTTCACCACTTTGTTAATCACTAGAAATAATAAGTGATTATAAATTATGTGTATCTTTTATTTCACATAAGATTGTTATTTTTTTGGTATATTTACTTGTGTATTTTATGGTCATGGACAAAGGAACATAATAGTATGTCCATAGTGAAATGGTTAAATATTATATTCAGTTGCAAAATAAATTATTCATGTTTATTAAATTGAATAACGCTTATAAATGTATATAACTAATTAGCAGAAAAAAGTTATGAAATAAAATCAATTTTAATTTAATAGTATATTTATGATGAATTACAGTTAAATACTAAAGAGACTTGGATACCTTTTTCAAATAAAAATAGTTTTTTCGATTGGTTTTATGTTATTATCCTACAGAAAAGTCTATATTAGGTTTTAATAAATTCAAAAATATTTGAAATATGAACATATATTTAGTTTGGTATCATTCTAGGTTAGGTTAGATACTAGTATGAATATTTTAAGAGTATGCTATACAGACATTTGATGACTCCGTTTTACAAGTGTGTAACAAAGAAAATGTTACGCCCAGCAGATCACGTTTAGCTCCGTTGAAAAATTAAAGTGAATTGTTGACCTCTTATAAAATTTAAATTAATATTTACGGAATCCCAGGCTTTTTATTATATTTTAATTTTAAAGCAAGTTATGTGTTTTTTAAATTATTCGTACATTCTTAAAATATCTACTCATAACTCTTTTAAATTAAAATATAACAAAAAGCTATAAAATGACCTAAATAATAATCTTACCTTTAAATTTGATAAGAGAACAATTTTTAAACTAACGGAGCTAAGTGTAAAATTTGCGCTTGAAACACGGAGACTAAACATGTCTATATAACATCCTTTTAATACTAATGTTTTTTCATTAATGCATTAAATTTTTGATGAAAAGTTTTTTTAAAATATGCAAAAACAAATATTGCACTCCAATTCAATAGGCCATTAGGGTAAAGTATAAATTTGTGTCTTATCCTAGCTACTTTTTATACTAATAAATAAAAATGAATATAATTTTGAGCCCAAGCTATTGTGGATTTATCAATAGTAGTTTTTACTTATTAACCTCCGTCTTGGTGATGCCTATGTTCAATATTGCAATGGATCAAATGCTTAACGGAGGGATATTAATTAATAGATGAACTTTTGCCTTCGGTGCTCACACATCTTCGTCTGAGTTCCACCCTCTATTGTTCATACAATCTCAATTAACATATTAAAATTATTAAGACAAGTGACAATCACTATTTTGGTAGAATGATTCATTTATTGCTTACTATAAATTCATCAATAAATAATAGTGATGGGCAATAGTATTGAGAATTTGATATATCATATATCGGAAATTATTGTAACAAGTTAATCATGTAATTCAATATTTATATTTGTTTGTATTAATTATTAATTTTTAAAAGAACTAAGTAGGTAATTTTTAAAATATTTTCGATACAATATTGAGGTCATACAAAAAATTACATTGTTGCACATCACTAATAAATAGTAGTTTGTACTTATAACCCTCCGTCTTGGTGATGCCTATGTTCAATATTGCAATGGATCAAATGCTTAACGGAGGGATATTAATTAATAGATGAACTGTTGCCTTCGGTGCTCACACATTTTCGTCTGAGTTCCACCCTCTATTGTTCATACAATATTCAATTGACATATTAAAATTATTAAGACAAGTGACAATCACTATTTTGGTAGAATTATTTATTTATTAGTTACTGGTAAATTCATCAATAAAATATAGTAGTTTTTACTTATTAACCTCCGTCTTGGTGATGCCTATGTTCAATATTGCAATGGATCAAATGCTTAACGGAGGGATATTAATAAATAAATGAACTGTTGCCTTCGGTGCTCACACATTTTCGTCTGAGTTCCACCCTCTATTGTTCATACAATCTTCAATTGACATATTAAAATTATTAAGACAAGTGACAATCACTATTTATTTTGGTAGAATTATTTATTTATTAGTTACTGGTAAATTCATCAATAAAATATAGTAGTTTTTACTTATTAACCTCCGTCTTGGTGATGCCTATGTTCAATATTGCAATGGATCAAATGCTTAACGGAGGGATATTAATAAATAAATGAACTGTTGCCTTCGGTGCTCACACATTTTCGTCTGAGTTCCACCCTCTATTGTTCATACAATCTTCAATTGACATATTAAAATTATTAAGACAAGTGACAATCACTATTTATTTTGGTAGAATTATTTATTTATTAGTTACTGGTAAATTCATCAATAAAATATAGTAGTTTTTACTTATTAACCTCCGTCTTGGTGATGCCTATGTTCAATATTGCAATGGATCAAATGCTTAACGGAGGGATATTAATTAATAGATGAACTGTTGCCTTCGGTGCTCACACATCTTCGTCTGAGTTCCACCCTCTATTGTTCATACAATCTCAATAACATAATAAAAAATTAGATAAGTGACAATTACTATTTCGGTTAAATTATTTATTGGATACTGTAATTTATCAATAAAATATAGTAGTTTGTACTTATTAACCTCCGTCTTGGTGATGCCTATGTTCATTATTGCAATGGATCAAATGCTTAACAAAGGAATATTTAAAAAAAAAAATGAACAGTTGCCTTCGGTGCTCATACATTTTTGTCAGTTCCACCCTCTTATGTTTGTATAGTTGTATTACTTCACTTATAAAATGTATTAATAATATATTTTACTGTTATGTAGGAATTTTTTGTTTTAACTATTGAATTGCATGTGATAACACAGTCGATATTATCAAAATTTGGGTTAATTACTTTCAAACGAAACATTAAGACCTTTGATATTCTGTTTTTAAAAAAATTATACATTTGTCTTTAAAGTCAAGTCGGTAACTCTCGGCCTTTGTAGTCATTTATAATTTGTATAAAAATCACTAATTCAGATAGCGGACTGGAATTGAATTAAAACGCTGTTTGTGTGTAAATAAATTATTAATTAATAAACCTAACAGTTCTGAATTTAAATATACTAAATTATATATGATTATACATTGATCAAAATAAAATAATTATTGTAGTCCATGAACAATTTTTATATTTTTTTGGCCCTCGACATCACAAAGATTGCTGACCCCTGATTTAAGTCAATGATTTTTTTCTGTTTCAGAATCTGAGTCTGGTGAAGATGAAGATTAATTTAAGAACCAAAACAACCTGAAAAAAAAATAATTAATAAGAATCATGAACACACGAGATGTCAGCCAACGACCAAAATCTTAAATTACCAAGGATTCTACTACAAAACTTGTCTCATTACTTTTTTTAATAAATAAAAAACACCAAGGTATATGATTATATTAAATTTTTTATAGGTGAAAAACAAAGATTTGTTATAATAATTATTATTATTTTTTTTTTTTTTGAGCATAATATAGTAATGAACAAACAAATAAAAATAGTTTTAATTATTATTAATTTAGTCATTCAAAGATATATTATAATAATTGTCGTACCTACACAAGGTGGTCACATAGCAACAAAAAATGTATCCAGTTAACATCTCTATATATATTTATGTAATAATTGCAATGGTGTATGGCTGTTATAAGTGTTGTTTTTTTTTTAATAAACAAAAATTATTTTTTAATAATAATTTTTTTTGCCTTTCACATATTCATTACACGCGATGTATAATTATGTATCAACATGCTGTATAAATGTGCGTATGTCCCAATTTGGTTTTGATCATTAAAAAAAAACTGTCACACACGAGTAGGCAACTTTAAATCTAATTGATTTTCCATTTTTTCTTAAATAAATATATAACAATATAGTTATACAAAATAAATGCATACAAATATCTATTAAAAAAAAAATAATATGTATAATAATAATAAAGCAACATCATTTACATGGAAACTGGAAGAGGTAATAATTATCATAGTAAAGTAATAATAATGTTACATAATAATAAGAAATAAAACATACAAATTTCGTTAAAAAGTTTTCAATTATTATCACAATACACTTGGCAAAAAAAAAAAAAAAACAATATTAGTAAATTCTGGGGAGTGGAGAAGGTTTGTTGACAATTATTGTGTGATTTTGCGCTGCAAGTTTTTTTTTATATTTTTTAAAAATATATAATCCAAATGTGCTTAAAAACTAAAGAGATCAATTAAAAAAAGATAAGAAACAGCAGTAGTATAGTCAACGACAATTATTTTACTCTGAATAGAAAATAGTAATTTTTTCTTAATGCGAAATGTCTAAAAAGTTAACTGTAATTTGTTACGCAACAGTTATTCTCTAAACATAGCGTTATAAATTAAAATATAATTAAAGAGCACGTATGGTAGTAGAATATTTCGATAATTTTATTGGTAATTTAATTGAAAAAAATTCACTATGCATATTAGTATATTATGCATGTTACAAATATTTTCTGATAAAAACCTATGGAATAAGAGATTATTCACGATGATCCGTTAAAATGACAAAATATATATGTATATACTATATTATATATATCCAAAGATTATTTTATATAAAGCGACCGATACTAAATAGTTAAACTTGATATTCAATATTTATTTATTTTTAAATAATTTGTATTGCAGGTACTTAGGGTATAGGTAAATTCGATAAGTTGTGACACAAATAATTAAAAATACAAAATAATAATTAAATAATAGTAAAAATAATAACTAAAACTAAAATATATTATATTATAATAATTATTAATATATATCCCTACGAACAACATAATAGCTACTCACGACCACAACATATTTATTCTGATAACAATAGGTTTATCAAGTAAAAACAATGAATTAAACAAAAAACTCGGATATGTTTTTGCACATTATT
Organism: Metopolophium dirhodum; assembly: GCF_019925205.1. Taxonomy (NCBI): domain Eukaryota; kingdom Metazoa; phylum Arthropoda; class Insecta; order Hemiptera; family Aphididae; genus Metopolophium; species Metopolophium dirhodum. The sequence continues at coordinate 3,341,017 of NC_083566.1, forward strand.
TCCGTACTCGATACGTGCAGTTGCTTCAGAAAATAAAGGGACCCATGGTCAAAAACTAAAATTTAAATGTTTATTATTGATTTAATAAATATAAATATATATATATTTATATATATATAATATAATGATACCTAAGACTACATGATTCAGTAATAATAATGAGCGATTAAGTTAAATATAGTTTAAAGTTTAACACTGTCAACAACAAGTCACAAAAGTAAAATGATTTCTTGATTCAGATGTTATAAAAAATAAATGGTAATTAATATTGTCAAAGTTGGAAAGAAAAGCACTCTTAGATAACATTAAGAGATTAAATTTAAAAAAATAATATCAAATCAAAAAAAGAAATCTAATAACTATAAATTTTCTCATATTAAAATCAACAAAAAATGTTAGGTATTTGTTGTATATAAATGTTTAAAAAATAAAAGTATTATTTTGTGGGTAATCTATAATACAAATGTATAAGACACATTTTTTTAAAATATTCAATATTAAAAAAAAAAATACCCATTACTCTATTAAAGGCAGGGTAAGGACAACTAATTGCACAACGGATAAAACACAAAAGTTAAAAGTTCTACTACAACGAAAACATGCAAAATTGCTAAAAAAAAAGTTATCACATATGAATGGAAAAGCTCGCGCACACTAGTGTGACTGATTTTTTTTCTTTCAAATTTTATCACACGCAAGACCCTATAGTGTATAGTGAGGGTAACAAATTTTATAAATGGTTACAATAAAGTTAAATATTTAGCAGTGGAATACTATTACAGCAAAACATGATGCATCTCCTCCCTCTCACTCTTACACATAATTCAACGGGAAGAGGTTGAACACGAATTAGCTGGCGGTAAAACCACCAGTTCTCCGTGTCATGTTGGAACAATGAATGGAGTTTCAGATGGCAAAGGTGAACCAGAAGCAGCATCCTTAGTTTCTTTGGTCTCAATGTCCACACGACATATAGGACAACGTTTGTTAGACGATAACCATTGGTCAATACAATCAACATGAAATAAGTGCATGCATGGTAAACGCCTAGAAAATAACATTAAATATTTGTATTATTATTACTAATAATTGTTTTTTTTTTAAATTCATACCTAACATCCTCGGTATCCTCAAAATCTGAAAGACAAATGGTACACTTTTCTGTGTTATCTTCCATTTCATCCGATGATCTCTTAATCTATCATATTATTAACACATAATTCATAAATATTTATTAATATCATATTGTACAATGATTATAATAATCGAAATACTTACACGTTTGTATTTATGAGGAAAAGTATTCTTTTCTATTGTGTCTTTCGAAGCCCCACGATTCATCATGTGAATGCGACGTTGTTCCATTAATCGTAAGTAATCTTCTAGCCGATATGATAAATGACGTGTTAACATAGGTAATGATCCTAATTGAGGAATCTGAGGTATTTCAGCACCTGGCTGTGATGGAATTGTTGAGCCCGGAGTTGTCTGTATTAAAAATATTTGTATTTATATAATTAAATATGGTATAGTTGAAAAATAAAATCATTCCAAATTACATTAACAATAGTTCCCGATGGCGCTCCAATACTAATGCGTACATGATGCATTCGACCAGGTGGTCCAGGAGGATGATAATTATAATAATGATGAATATGAGGATGACCACCATCACTAAAAAAAATATATATATATACATTATATTATCATGTATTTAAATGTAACCATAGTTAAATAAATACCTCGTAGACCCACTTTGAACCACAATTTCTGTTTGTAATGAAGATGTAGGTACTTGTTCTATTCCATCAGTAGGAGGAGATAAAGTCTATAAATGTATACAAAATATTATTATAAAGCAGCAACTAAAGAAGATAAATGATTCATTATTAATTTTAATATGTTACATAAAATATTATTAAGTGTTAAACAGGGTAGTCAATTTAAAAAAAAACAATTTATTTTTTTTTTAGTTAGGAACATTATACTATTTAAAACTAACTAATTTTAACTAATGGTGATTCTCATTTCAATACCAAAAAGCTATAACTTTCAAAATTCAAATATAGACTGATAAAAAATTATTATGTACAAATTTGATTTCTTAACTATATCATGTAATTATAATATTTTTGGTTTTGTTATACAATAAGATCTTTCTAGTCTAGCCTATCTACACAGTGGCATGTCCAGTGGGGGAAGGGAGGTTAGGAGTTATATCCCTTCCTCATTGTCTTTATAGTTTATTCTTGTCAACCTACAGAAAACAACTTATTAATTATTACTTATTAGAGCTGTTATAGTCATTACTTTTGATTAGGCTCGGAACTTCACATATTTGCATATTTCTTAGGAAGCTGTATTCAAAATCTGATTCGATACAAATTTATTTCATTATTTTATAGTACATACAATTGAAGTACTAAAATGTATGTTGCACATTTAAATATTTTAAGCATATTATGTTTATGATTTAATATAATTCAGTTATCAGTAATTATCTATAAAGGAATGTTTAATTCTATATATAGAGTATTAATTGTAAATATGTTATGATCGGCAAGATCTTATTTAATATTTTTCCAATAAAAAAATTTATTTTTACTATGAGCTCATGGTTTCTATAGTTTTGGAGAAAGTACAAATATATACAATTTGGTATTATTAAAAATATTTTATCTAAAATAAAAAAAATATTTAAAAAACTCACCATTGTGTATACAAATTTACAAAAAAAATGCACCAGATATACATTACCTCCAGAACTAATTAAAACCAGTTGGTGTACCTGGATAGTGGATTGGTTGTGATTGGTGATCAGTGTACTTTATTATTGTAAATACTATGAATTTGCAAATTTATACTGAAAATATATTGGACTCCAATGATGCTTTAATTATTTAAGTTTCAAAATACTTTTTTCCAAGTTTATTCCCATATCAAAATATATTTTATAAAATAAAATAAGTGTATGTTATTGCATACATATGTAAATATTTTATTATTTTTATTGCACATGAAGTTCTGAGCCCTGGATATTACCCACTATAAACATTTAATATACAGACTACAGATCAGTGAGCTCGTATACACTTATCGTATGGGTAACTAATGAATATGGCATATTGGGATGGGGATTTGGGAATCAAATATCAATTAAATTATGGATAATCATATCTTTTCAGTTTTCAGTTGCATCAAACTGTGATCCAACCACTAAAATACTGAATAAAAACAATACAATTGTAATCCAAAATTTCAAACAACAATATTTAGTGATATTTACCTACACAAATGTTAATTTAATTATTTGTATATTTAATGGAGAAATGAGTGCAAAAGCTAAGTGCGGTTGAATTTTAGTTTGGATGGGTAATTTATTTTTCAAGTATTATATTTCTTCTGTTTATTTCAATAAATGTTATTAATGTTCTCCTCAGTTTAATGGTGTTATTTTAATTGAACAACTTGGTATTATGTATTTAAATTCATTCTAATTACAGAATACACGATATATGCTTATATACACATTTATAAGCTACAAACAATATTGTTGGGGGCTTGACCCATAAAGCCCCTTATTTGTATCTTTGGTATTACCCAAACACAATTCATTAAAATCTATCATTATCTTTAAACTCCCCTCCACCACATTGAAAATTCCTGGGCGGACCACTGTACCGACATCTACTGATATAAGCATATCATATTATTTTGACTATTTTGAACATGATATAAATTAATGGTGATAGCCGCGTTCAAATAAAATTGCGGTATTATATTGATTTTTTTAACGAACTAACTTTTCACTGTAAAATTAAATTAGATGGATAAATATAAGAGGAGGGGACGGAGTGGCTGAACGAACTGAGGCGTTGGTTGCGAATCTCGGCACTTCTCTCCGGGCAGACATCTGTCTGGAGAGAGGCCGCTATCCTCCGACCGGGCATGGCAGAAACCAACGGGTGCCCAAACAAAATTTTGCCAAACAAACACACACACGTGTTAAAAACCTACAGTTCCTACCACTACCACTACAACATTACATTACCCTACAAACAAGCTATTGGCTTAGTTGCCGGGTTTAAAAAAGATCAATATTAAAAAATATATATAAGAGGGAAATATTTGCTTTATAACTATCTGAAAGTTCAAATAAGATACATTTTTAAATTAATTTTGAGTTTGTGAAAACTTAAATTTGATATCATCCTAAATTTTAATTTATTTAGGAATGTAATATACAAATATTACATATTATAATATATAATATCATATACGTATAAATAGGATGCAGTAACTTTTACTTACAATGACAGCAGTAGGACCAATTCTACGTGAAGTAATTACTTCTGGCCGGCTGAACACATTTGGTTGCTGAGGTGGAGGCAACACCGTATGGATTGCTTGAATAGATGGATGGACCGGTGTTGGTTGGGGTGGTTGTTGATATCCCTGCATGCATGAAACTGGTGGTATACTTCTCAATGATCGTACGGAACCGCTAAAAAGTGAAAAATGTAATTAACTTTATCTACATATTTAAGTCAACACAAAAATACTAAGCCAATTTTTAAATAAGATCATTTAGTTACCTCACACAAATTATGATCGGTTAATTTTTAAATAAACGTTATTTTATTGTAATACATAATTAAGTTGTTTTTATACAAATAATCTTAATAAGACAAATGTTGAAATAAATTTAGTAACTACAGATAATAAAATGTTAGAAGCTAAAACTAATTGCAAGTATACATTTTATATTAAACAGTAATTCAATTTGCTCACCCATTCATCATATCCATTCTTCTTCTTTGCATTTCTTGTATTCTATGTTGGTTATACCATAATCTTTGATGATATAAAGGTACATTTGAAGGTACACATGGAGTCATAGGATGTGTAGCCATCATGCCATGATGATGGTGGTGTGCTGGATGTATGTGATTACCCATTCCACCCATTCCAAATACAACCCTAGATGTATTATGACACTGACTACACGGGGGCGGCCAACCTGGAGTACCAGGAGGTGGGTGAGCTGTATGTACACAAGGAGCTTGAGGAGGTTGATCCATGAAAATCACATCATTTCGATACAGAGGGGACGGATTAGGAGGAAATTGTTGAGTGTATCCAGGCATAGAACGCATAGCAGAATGACCAACATACTGCCGTTGTGGTTGAATAATTGGGTAACGACTAAACATTGTATGGCCCATAGATATGTCAGCTTGTGGTGTTCTTCCTGAATGATTCATTAAAGGATCATTGACTTCTTCAGACTCTTGAGTTAAATCTACTACAGGTGGACCAGTTGGCTGTTGAAATATTAATACTTTTAGATACTCATAATAATATTTAATAAGTATAATTTTCTGAATAGATAAATGATAAATAATCCATATTAACTTAAAAACTTACAATTAAAATAGATAAATCTTTTTTTTTTTAAGTACACTATAAAATTTAACTATCTATAAATTAGAATGATATAAATTGAGATAGTAATAACTTACTAGTTGATTTATATTTCGGTTTTGAAAATTATTGACTGTGACTAATTCTATCCCACTGTCTTCATCATCATCAGCATCCATTACATTTGTCCATTCTGCTCTACGGGGATCATTATTAAATCGGCCTGGTTGCGGGGCTCCAATATTGTTCATACCGTAGACTGTATATTCTTCAGCTATAACAAAGAAAATGTAATTAGATAGAAAATCAAAACACATTTACTATGCGGCTGACATTTGTCCAAGCCAAGTATGTGCAATGAACAATAATTGCTCATTTTTTAAAAAAAAAGCTTCCTCTCAAATACATTTTTTAAATAGAACTAACGTTATTATTATTATGTTCTAATATTTCTGTTAATATGCAAAGTTATAAATACTACCCAACTCAAGATTACTAATATTACATGTATAATAATACATAATGGAGAATTCTTCAAGACCGAAAATACAATTTTGATACAATAACTGAATTATAATAATAAATAAATTATACTGATATTTCTAAAAATTCCCAAAAAAAAACATAATCAAACATTTCATTAAAATAATAGTAGTATCAATTTTACTATTGAGGTTTTAATAAACATTATAAACTATTTATCACAATGTAAGCTATAAGCTAATTGACAATAAAATTAAGAAACTAACAATAATGCTGTTACAATTAATAATTCATATTTTACTTGATGAAGTTTGAGGGTTAATCATTCTGTTTTGATTTGAAGAACTTGCTATAGAATGATCACTTGAAGCTGTAGTAGTGTGAACCTGAGAATTTGGTCGCTGGGTGTATTTATAATTTCCTCCATGATTACTCATGGATGTATATGCAGATGAAGACATTTGATCTTGACCATAGCGTGGTCTATACATTCGGTTAGACATTTGATGTCGGGGATAAGTCAATGGACGATTTGTATCAGGTTTGCCAGTTTTCATTCTCAGGTTATTATCGCCAGAAAGCAACGATCTAACAAAATAGATATAGTTAAGTTTTATATATATAAAAAAATTAAAAACTTGAGATTAAACAAACATATTTATTTATTTTATTTTTAAGTACCTCTTTCTTCCCATTTCAGATGACGTGGGAGTAGACGGAACTGGATGGTTAACAGTTCGACTGGATGATTCATCAGTCCGTGGTACTGACCAAGGCGTTTCTATAAGAGTATTTCCATACCGCCATATATCAGAGTTTAACGGAGAAAATTCTTGTGGCGTATCTTCAGTCTCTAAATCGCTCCCATCCGCAAATAATGGATCATAATCCATTTCATTTCCTAATAACAATTTTAATAAATGTTAACAACTTTCTAACGATTTTATTATTTTAAAATAATAATTGAGAAATTTAATCAAAGAAAATCTGTCAATCATGCATTATAGTCGGTGCCAGTGCTAGGTATTACAAGGCTCTGGGCAGAGTCCAACACAACAATTAATATTATTTTATACTATTATAAGTAATATTTAATAAGTAAAAATATTATATAGAACACATATTTTATATTTTGAATAAATACAGTATAGAACACTAGGATATTTTTTGTCTGCTTGATTAGCCCTGACTATAGCAATAACTCTCATAACATTTTTCATTTTGAAGCCAAATTGTTTAAATAACAATATTTATTAAAGAAGTGACAATTTATTAACGGAAAAAACTTAATTAAATGTTTCAAAGAACTATAAATAGGATTAAATTTTATATTTAATACCAATAATTGTAACACACTTTTAAACATATCTAAGGAATTGTATAAGTCATAGTTTAGGATTTTATTAACAAAGGAAATATATTTGAAATTTGGTTAAATATAAATTTAATTGAAATAGCTATAGGTATTTGTTTTAATTGAATATGGTATAATATAATGTGTTGTCACCATACTTCAAACGTGTCGAATAAATTAATTAAAACAGTTAACAAGAAATAATTAAATGAAACCAAAACAATTTAATTAACACTATCGTCTGTGAAAATGTTGACAATCATGCTATACGTATCCGTAAGCCTAGACATTTCTATTATTAGAAATTAAATGTAACTATATTTATTAACGGGTATTACTTTATATTGAATGAAGAAATAACTACTTTTCAAGAAACAAAAATAACATATATTATCTCTGTATTGACTGAATCTAAGATATTTTTTTCCAAATTTTTTACGAGTATTTATAATCAATGATAATAGTAATAATAGAATAAACCTTTAACTGCAAGAAAATATATGAATTATGTATGATTATTAATTTAATATATAGCACAAATAACCTTAATTACATAAAAATAAACACGGGAAGAAAAAGTGACACAAAATGGTCACAAAGGATATATCTTCCTTTAACCGTATTGACTTAAGAGGACGTTGGTCGTTCCCACATGTGTTTACTCCATCTTACTAAAGCATAATATATCAAAATGTAAGTACAGCAGTTAAAATTGTGTGTTGTTAGCTTGAATATTAGAGTGAATTGAACTTATTATCAAACTTAAATGTAAGAATGTTATCTGTGTTCTCCGATTGTTTTTTATGATATTTTAATTTTTTAGTGAGTTATGAGTACCTATGTATAAAATATTAATATTTGAAAATGCTCAAAATTCCCTTAAAAATTAAAATATTGTAAAAACCAATGAGAGAACAAAGATAATATTTTTATTTGTAATTTGATAACAGGTTAACTGACTTTAATATTTAATATTAAGCTAACAATACAAATATTGAACTACTGGACATACATTTTGGTATAGTAAGACGGAGACAACATATGTGGGTACGATGTCCTCATAATGATGTTTTTATAGATAGCTTAATAAAATAATAAAACAAAATATTTTGATAATAGAAATCATGTAGAACAAAATTTGACTTACCTAATTGCATATTTGACTCTGTATCTGCTGGTGGGCTTGGCACAGGTCCAGTGGCCGTGAATGCAGTGCTTAATATATCAGCAAAACTATGGGTTTCTTGGCCATTAGAAACATCATCAGGAACATCACTATCTGCTGGTAGTTTTGTGTTTGGCCAATTATTGCCGTGATCAGTGGTTGCAGTGCTTGTTTCACTCAACTGATCCGCCATTGATAAAAATTAATTGAGCAGACTGGATAAGGATAACTTAATTGATTAAATGGAAATTAAAAACAAACAGGTCTTCTAGGATTGAAAATTAAGTCTCAAAGTCAATATTAAATAAAAGAATTTCAGAAATTATCACCAGATGTTAAAAACTCGGTCAGGAAACCCATCATCAATTCATTTCACCCTAAAAACAGAACAATAATTAGAAATATAAGTAATTTAAAATGATAAAAATCAGTGCTTCAAAGGGTTATGAATTATTTTATTTTGTATAATGTATAGTCAGAGCATAAAATTAATATTGACGACTATATTTTTATATAAAAACAATTAAATAGTAACTCTTTGACAAAATTTTTAAGTTTTATCTATACCTAGCTCTAAACCTTTGTTATCCTATAAGTACATATTTTTAGGTATAATAAAGATTATGTTATATATACAAAAGACATTAATTAAAGAACCTTTAGTACCTACCTAACAAAAAATATTGTGATAAGTAAATGGTTTTAAATACATAATCTCATGAACAAACTTCATACCACCTGTTGATAGTTGATTATTTACTTTAAAAAAAATCAATAATACGACATTCTTAGTGCTAATAAGATAATATGTGATAATTATAATTGATCAAATTGATACATTTTAGATACAAATATCAAATGAGTTACACTACCTATTACCATAATACAATTATTTATAATAATATATCAATTAAGTAATGTATTAACCGTGACTTTGGTACATTTTAATTTAAAGTATTATCATATTGCAGCCTATTGCAGTACCTATATTTCTATAATATAATTAATAGCAAAAATAAATACATTTTAAATTCATTCTGTAAAATCTTATAAATAATGTATTTATTTTACCAGTACCTATTTAGTTTAATGTAATAATGGCATAACTTATTTGTACAATTCATAATTATTTAATAGGATATTTTATGCCCATAAAATACATAAATATTTTGAAAGTAATATGCCTAGGCTTTAGCATGATTATTTTTTTGGAAAAACAGTCATACCATTGTTTAATAAATAACAAACTGCATACACAATACAATATATTTTAGAAGTTGAACAGATAAATAGGTACTATTAATTTCAAACATGATCAAAATAGAAAGTAGGTATAAAGATAAAATAAAAATTATCTCAGTGTTAATCTTGGTAAGCTACTACTCAAATTTCAGACACATAATAATCTACATAATGACACAAGTGAAACAATGTATACACTGTGTTCTGTGGTTATACACTTGAATGCAAAAATTCCATTTGATAAGAATATTTTATACATGTATGATGTAGGTAGGTAGAATATTCAATATACCAACATTGTTCTACAAGTAGAACTGAATTATAAATACTTAAAAAAATAAAACTCGTAGTCTAGTCGGTAAAAAGAGAGAAGGTACCAACAATAGATAGGCATTTAGACTTACCTATATTTATAAATTATAATACATTAACATACCTTGACATTATGTTGTCGTAGTTAATCAGTTAATGTGGGACACAAGACAAGAGTGTATGAGGAACAAATTAAGGAGACTTTCGATGAACAACAACAAGTGATGGTCGTTGCGAAGGTAAGGGGTGACAGAAAATAAGAAAGCGTCGCTCAAGAAATTCGAACGGAGCAACAAACAACAACAATGGACATGACGGCAGAAATGCAGAATCGCGAGTGTCGCGTCAGCCAGAACGACGATGGACCGCGATATTTGTTATTGTTGTTACGCATCCGTCCGACGGGGAACGGCGATTTATGATTTTAATCTCGGTCCTGTTGGTTACGAAATCTCAGGCGAGACGCGTACTGCAACTCGAACACAACAGCGACGCGCGTGTTTGTTCCGTTTTTTCGATTCACTTTCGTCCAACCGACACAACAACGTTTAGGTAACATCTATTTTACCTTTTCGATACGTCCGCGTCCATCCTGTGGAATACGGCAGCCCGATCGCTTCCGTGTGTGCACTGTGTATTGTTGGTGTTGAAAAACAAAAGAAAGATAATGACAGAGAGAGTGAGATAGAGCGAGAGAGAAAGAGAGAGAGAGAGCGGTGCAGATAGGAGTATAGGACCGACCGAATTCAAGAAGAGATAATTTTAAACTTATTGGTACGGCTCATTTTTTTTTTTTATCTGTTTTTTTGTCAAAAAAAAAACAAAATAACATTTCACGCACGGAAAAAAACAACACCAGCCAGAAGCACGACTGATGATGTGGGAGTCCGACCGCGGTGGCAATCGGATGTATTGGGGCACCGATGTACCGAACGCGAACGTAGTACGGTCGGTGTAATACGCGTACTTATATGCGTATGGCGTATCGTGGAAACGCCATTTTGCGTAGTACCATATGGACGTGCGAACCCAGTGCCGCCAACAATGACTGGGGCGGGCTGCCGTCCACTGATAACAGCAATCTCTGCGCGTTATCAATGTCACACCGTTTATTTTACCGCCAAACTTTCCCTTATCAAATGTTTTCAGTAGTTCAGTTTTCAAACTTTCGCAGTGCTGCAATAAGTTTGCGTGCACCAACGTAGTCCAAGGCTTACTAATTTTTTGTTTAGTCCGTAGTTACTATACTTAGTACTTAGTCGTTCTCTGGTGATACTATAGTAGTAGTGCGGTTCATCAATATCCGTTACTCATTGGTTCTCACAATCACTGACACCGATCGCTGCTCACGACTATTAGGGATCAGACGTTTTAAACTTGTAGAGGTACGCTTATTTCCCTATCTACCGCTGTGTCTATTGTAAATAGTATCATCGGTCCAGACAAAAGCACCATTTAAGTATTAAATATATTATGATGTAGTGTGATGAGGTGGTTGTCGTTGTTGGTCTTTGAAAGATTTAAAAAATTTGTTAACAATCATTTGCCTGTTAATTTATTCCGTTTAATTAGTAATTTTGGTTAAATTATTAATAGGTACAGATTAAAAATTTAAGCATTTAGTTGAAGGTTATTTTTTCACATATTTCAAAAGATTGATGTAGCCCAAGTGCTCGAGGCCAGTTCAATAAATTATCGATGTTCTTAAGAAGATGCTTTACTTACATTTATAAATTTATTGTTATTTGTCTTACTCTATATAATTTTCCATATCAACCTTAATTTGTTATTATTTTATCTAAAACATGTCCGAATTGTATGCATGCTTAGTAAATCACAATCCACCCATGATCGAAGTACTTTTATCGCGAATAAATCCACCTATAATAATTATTGTAATAATTCTATTTACCAAATCAATTTTTTGTTTTAGATTATGGGAATCGATTTTGGTGTTTGCATTCAGAATATGAAAAAAAAACTTATTTTGAATGACCAACTATATGGATTTGACAAAGAACAAAATGAACTCTTACAGATTATTAAAAAAACTACTGATTTTGGAGAGAGTGACTCAATGATTATACTTGGGCCTCGTGGATGTGGAAAATCAATGGTATATATTATATTTATTAAAATACAATTGTATAGTATGTAGATATTTATTTATATGTTTAAATTCATATTTACAGTTATTGGAATCTGTTATAAAATCTCTTTCACCTGAATCACATACACTAGTATTATTAAACGGTCTCATTCATACTGATGATAATTTAGCACTTAAAAGTATTATACAACAACTCCAAATGGAAAATTTGGATGGAACTTTTGCTGAAGGGTCTTATGCTGGTATGTATTTTTTAAATATATTTTCAACATTAGCAATGCTGTATCGATAAACATGTCTACTCTCTGTCTCAAATAAGAATAACCTCAGGTGTTGTGTTTCTGTGCATGGCCAATCATCAGAAACGAAAGCTGACACGGTAAGTTGATAAAAACCAAAGCGTGTAGTCTGAACTGAACAAAACTTGGTTGCTTAAAGTTACTCTTATATGAGACAGAGTATAAACAGAATACTAACTGAACTATTATCTGAGCCTTTATTACCTTACTAATATAGTTTAAAACTCTAAAGACATTATACTCATTTCAATTTTAGAGTTATAAGCACCAAATTACTTACAAAGTAATAACAAAATTAAAATCAGCCTACCTATATGCATCTTCTTTTTTTTTGTATTTACTAAAGAAAGCTTTTGACCTAATAATAAAAATATTTATAAAACAGAGGAGGGATAAAGCCCCTCCATAGTATTTTTTTAGAATCTAAAACAGTTAATTTTGATAATGGAGTGGACTTACAATAAGTAGCAATAATATGAAGATATTAGGGATATTATAACTCAAAAATCGATAAGAGTATATATTTTATAAATTAATACAAGCCCTGATGTAAAAAAAAACTTAGTCAAAAGAAAAAATATTTTAAAAAACTTGTTAAATTTGATATAAAATATAATTAAAGTAATGCTATTATACTAATATTAATGATTTTTGTAGATAATATAAGTTTTTTATTGGAGAGCTTCCGTGCGGGAAACAAAACAGCTACAAAATCAATTATTATGGTATTAGATAAATTTGATATGTTTTGTTCTCATACCAATCAAACATTGTTGTATAATTTGTTTGATTCTGTTCAATCTCAACAAGTAAATTACTTAACCATGTAGAGATAATTATGTAGCATTTAATATATTATTCTGTTTTTGTAGAGCCCATTGTGTATTATTGGCTTAACATCACGTATTGATGTTATTGAATTACTTGAAAAACGAGTCAAATCTAGGTTTTCCCATAATATAATGATGTTGAAACCTCCATCAGAAATAAATCAATTATTAGAAAGATTTAAACATTCACTTATAATAAACAAAAATTGTAAAGTAAAGGCCGATGTTTTGAAAAACTGGAACAATAATATTGAATTATTAATATCAGATGTAAGAATAGAAAATTTGATGAAGGATCTATTGAAATCAAGCAACAATAGTACTAAATTAAATCTTCTCATTGTAAGTATTAAAATTTTTAATTTGTGTTTAATAAAAAAAGTGTAATATTTAATTTGTTTTCAGTTTATGGCACTTTCAAATTTGTCAAATGACTTAATATTGACTGTTGAAAATTTCACAAATAACTATACTACATTGTTTAAAAAAGATATGATTCTTGTACATTTGTTAGGTAAATATTTTCATAGCCTTAAGATAAAAAAAAAAAACATTTTTAGAGTTTTTTTTTTCCACAGGACTATCAGTTCTTGAACTTTGTTTAATGATTTCAATTTGCCATCACTCAGAAATCTATGATCAAGAACCATTTAATTTTGAAATGATTTATGATCGTTATTGTAAATTTGCATTACGAAATTCAACATTACTTGTAACAAAAAGACAAGTTATTATAAAAGCTTTTGAAAGAATATCAGTTAGTTTTATAAATATTTTATATAAATATATTTTTCAATCATGTTTTTAAATTTAGGTAATGCAATTGATACTACCTGTAGCAGTTATAGAGAATAAAAATGTATTAAGAGAATATCGGCTATACAAGTGTTCAATTAATCTGGATAAAGTGAAGACAGCTTCTAATTTATATTTCAGACTACCTCCAGTAATATTACAATGGATAGATAGTAATATAATTTAAATTATTGTATCATGTTTTATTGATAATGTATGTAATATGCTGCTTAATAAATACATTTTCTACCTAAGTATTAATTAATATTAATAACTATTGGATGAATACATATTAAAATGTATTAATGGTTTTATTATTACTATTTGTAATTATTAGAATTTAATTAAGTTTATTTTATTGTTGAACATTGTTTACGATATGGTCATAACATTTGTAAATTACAGTGTCATATAGGTATTTTAATGAGTGAAAAGGATTACAGGTAACATTATAATTCTAATAAAACTTCTTATTAAACTATGGCATCTAATAACCAATTAACATCAAATTAGAATATACCAATACATTTAGATTAAATAAAATAATGTGGTTAAACCATTTTTTTTAAAATACAGTGTACTTTTTAATTGATTCTTAGCTAACTAGTTCAAAGTGTCACTTAATACTTAATAGTTAATACTCGTTTGTCGTTTTAAAAATATTATGTATTTTAATATAAATATTTTCTTTTACAATGATTGGGTTATTGTATCTGTAATTGCCTCTTGGAGCAGTAATACAGCATCAATATTTAATTTTGACGGTGGTTTCCAATAGAACATTTGATCTTATTGACACTGAAGGGGATGCAGTGGCGCCGAACTACTTTTTAGCAGGTGGTGCAAACATACATTTTAAAGACACCTAGACACCCTCAAAAATATTATTTCCAATTAGGTTCAAAATCAACATTGACAATAAAACTTTAGTAAAATATTGTTTTATACATAAATCGATACATCTATGATGAAGACATGCGTATGTAGCTTTATAATTAATTATTACATTTTAAGTTTCAACCAATAAGTTTTTTGCTTAGTACTAAACTGCATTTTGCAAATACATCAACCATTTCATCATTATCTATGTCATAGACTCACATGATATTATTTATAATGACTCAAGACGATCTTGTTTCATAGTGCTCCTTAACCGATTTTGATAATTTTTAATATGTATGTAGTGGTTACACTACATACTGGTAATGTACAAGCAATACGAAGGACCATAAATAATGTAAGGAATACACAATGAAGTCCAGCTAAATAGCAAATTTGAAGTAGGTAATGTTAATAAGCTTCCTGTATTCTTAAAATCTTGTGTTTGATCATTGTTTAATTCTTCATCTGCCGTTACTTTACTTTCAATGTCAGAGTCAGAATTGTGAATATTGGAAGTAAACGGATAAATATTTTTTGGTACCTAGTTTAGTTATTTTTTCAAGGTAGGAATACAAATTTGCAAACTGAATATATTCATTACACAACTCATTCCGATCTATAAACTGTTGATACAAATTACGAAATGTACAGAACACATCTGCAGGAAGTTTTCCGTTTTTAATTTGATTTAAATGATTTTTCGAGAATAATGATATATATCTTAAAAGATTTTGTGCAGTTGAGTGAAATCGGTTTTCTATAGCCATTATTTCTGCATCAAGTATGCCAAAATAAGTATCAATTTTAAATTTCAGCTTAGGGTCTACCTACTACTGGTTTATCACTAGAATTTTCATCATAATGTTTTCTTTTAGTTCTACTTCTAGTTACGGCAAATTTAGTGAATTGACAAAAAATAGAATATGAAATGCGTTGAATGTTCACTCGATTTAAAAGATATTCTGATTTATTTTCTTCTGCTTTGAGCAAGACAAGTGGAATATTGTTTTTGTAAATAGCTAGTAGCAAATTAACAAGAAAAGTACGATATTCGACTTAGATAATATACTATAATTCACAGTGTAATAAATCAATTAAAAAAAAAATAAAAGAGTCAAATCATTTTCAAAATTGTATGGTGTATAGAAAAGACTAATATAAACATTCAGTGAAATTTTCAAATATCTACATTCATTCGCTTTTTAATTACAACAAAAATACAAAATAAGGAAATCATTACATGAGAACAATCAAGTGAATATCAAATGTAAAAATATGAATTTTTTTTATTTTTTGATAAAGATAGACAAATTTAAGAGGAATCTTGTATAACATTTTAAAATCTCAGATTTAAAAAGAAAATATTTGAACTTCAAATGATTATAAATAAAAACTGTGACTAAGGATTTTTAATTTTTTTCATCTACCTTTGAAACAATAACCTAGGAGCCTTCTCCATAGTATATGATCTAAGATACTCGACATTCGACAATTATAGTCAATACGACATAAGTTTGTAGTGGATAACAAAGAATCAGCAGTAATTCATATTTTCATAATTATTTAAAGTTCAAATCTTGACAAAATACGGAAAAATCACAAAATTTAGAAAATTATTTTGAGTTGAGAATTCATAAAAATTTTTCTTTTTAAATCTAAGATTCCTCATAATTTGTGTATTTTTATCAAAAAAAAAATGTCTACGAATCTAAATCATATTAAAGTTTTATGAGCGTTTGAAATTCATATTTTTACAATATTGGATATTCATTAAATTTCCCATGTAGCGGTTTTGTTACTTTATTGTTATTCAAAAACGAATAACTATAGATACATGAACATTTTACTGAATGTTTATATTTTTATTTTCTGTACACCATAAAATTTTGAAAATATTTTGACTCTTTTTGAGCTGTTTACGGACATTGTCAGTTTTCAATTTTTTTAGATTTTTTCTATAAATATCAACAAAATTGTATCTGTTGAGTAAAAATGCTTGAAAATTTAATAGAAGGCTCCTAGGTTATTGTTTCAAAGGCAGATGAAAAAAATTAAAAATCCTTAGTCACAGTTTTTATTTATAAGCATTTAAAGTTCAAATTTTGACAAAATACGGAAAAATCACGAAAATAAGCAAATTATTTTGAGTTGAGAATTCATAAAAATTTTTCTTTTTAAATCTAAGATTTTAAAATGTAATATAATATTACTCATAAGTTTGTCTACCTTTATCAAAAAAAAAATGTCTACAATAAACTTAAATTAAATTTTTATGGGCGTCTGAAATTTATATTTTTATAACATTTGATATTCACTCGATTTCTCATGTAACAATTTTCTTATTTTATTGTAATTGAAAAACGAATGACTGTAGATACTTGAAAATTTCACTGAATGTTTATATTAGCATTTTCTATACACCATAAAATTTTGAAAATATTTTGACTCTTTTTGAGCGGTTTACGGACATTGTCAGTATTCAATTTTTTTAGTTTTTTTTTCTATAAATATCAATAAAAAATTTTTTGTTGGGTAAAAAAGCGTGAAAATTTAATATAAGGCTCCTGATATATCGTTCTAATAGCAGTTGAAAAATATTAAAAATACATAGGCACAATTTTTTTTTATAAGCATTTAATGTTCAAATGTTGACAACATTTATCAAATTTATAATTTATTAATTATTTTGTAGTTAAAATGTATAAAATGTTCAACTTTTATGGCTAATGATTGATTATAAATTACTTTATTCACAATAATATTATCAAATATACTAGGTAATATCATAGGCTGACTGACCGTTTTCGCTCAGAATCGTTATTCATATACAATGATGTTATAACATTGAATTCAAATTTAACACCATGCATTACAGTGACGGACTTGTAACCTACTGTACAGCAGAGCGACATTCACTTATCCACCTTTTTTTTTATTGATAAGTATATATACCTATTACCAGTATTACCTATACTATATATTTATTATATTATTGTAATTAAATATTAATAACACGGTAATTATCTACACGAAATAGCGTTGAAAAAAAATGTTTTCAATTATTATTCATTTTCATGTACCTACTATTAGTTGTGACTTGTGAATAATATCGCAGAACAATAGTAATATTGTACTCTGGGGATTTTTATTCCGCTATTCCATGTAGTATATTATACAGTTTTTTTTTTTTTGTAGAAGTTTGTGTTTATATTATTAATTAGGTATTAAATAATATTGTTATCACAACATCACGAACTAAGATAATATTCAATGTGGATTTATTTATTGATTTAATCCATCTTGATAGTATATTATTAGTTTTATTGAATAGATAATACATGGTATGTTCATTATGTTGTTTAT
Organism: Metopolophium dirhodum; assembly: GCF_019925205.1. NCBI lineage: Eukaryota > Metazoa > Arthropoda > Insecta > Hemiptera > Aphididae > Metopolophium > Metopolophium dirhodum. The sequence continues at coordinate 3,359,276 of NC_083566.1, forward strand.
ATTCATAGACCTATTTACTAAATGGACTGCGCCTTGAACACAAAATAATCAGACAACATCTGATAAGCATTATGTTTAAAAAAACATAGACCTATTAACAGATAGGTAAAAAAGTGAATGATAAAAAAGTTAAAAAGATTAAAAAAATTGTTTTTTACTTGGTCAAGCGTCTACTGCTCACGTGTTTTTCAAAAGTAAAATAAACTACATTTTGATTTGTAACTATAGTACTGTGTTGTTTTATTGCTATTGCCATTTTTGAACGGTTTTTTTTGTTGTTATACATATTTCATCAAAATGGTTATGATGCAGTAGTGTGTATATTACCTCGTCTATAGCCGACAAAATAAGTTCATCGACAACGGCATGTGGAGTTCGGGTGTTCCACATTTGGCAATCAGTAAAGAAATTTACGATTTCAATGTTGTTGAAAACATGAATACCAATGTCCGCTGTTTCAAAAATGTCTTTTCAAGTGTTTGTAAATAAAACAAAATTTAATTTTTTTATTACCTGGCATGAACTCGTATTAAATGTTCTTGCAATCTTCACGGTTTCATAGCTTCATTAGTAAAACTTTTTCGTAAATGAGGCACGTCGGTAATGTAATATTTGTTTTCGGTCGGCATGATCCGGCCGCGTGTAAAATAATTACTTTGTTTAAAATTCAGATAATATAAATTGTAGATGACTCCAAAGTCGAAAATATTAATTATTATAAATGCTATCGCGATAACGACCGGATTCGACAGACGACGAACGATAATTCTAAAAATACAAAATACACAGAAACTTAAGGTGACACAAACCATAATATTATTTTAACTAAAATATTGGCGGGAAACATAATAGTGAATGGAAGAAACAATAAATATTGATTTTATCTTCCCAAATACTGGTTTTTGCTTATCAGATGTTGACTTATTTTTTCGCCGTGCAATAGCAGGCTGGTATGGAAGGCGCGGGAAGTCCATTTAGTTAATAGGTCCAATTATAGGTCCATGTATGGCTTATAGTGATGGTTAAATTTTTAGCATGACAAATTAAATAGGTATATCAGCAACTCGTGATACGCATCTCTGTGACGTAAGCATTTCTCCAACAGATTGTGTGGTGGTGTAGTGGTGGAGTCTTTGGCGGCGGCGGCAGGGGCGGCGGTGGACCAATGAGAACCGGAGAAATGCCTACGTCACAGTACACGGCTGATGGAGGGTGGGTGTGCGATTTGTTTCTAAATATTGCTGACATACTTATTTAATTTGTCATTATTTTTAGTAATTGGTTATATAAAATATCTTAATTCTTAATATTATAAAACCTTTTAAATATTTAAATAAGTTTTATATACCTGTCTTATCTGTGCTTATACAATTTATATATACACTATAAAGTAATATTACTCTATGATAGAAAATACTCAGAAAATATAAGTAGATAATGAATATTAAAATTATTATCTATTCTGAGGACAATAGTTTTATCACATTAAAATACTAAAAAAAATTACAGGATTGACCGGGTCCCGTATGTACTGATAATTTGAAGCACATATTAGCAACTATATAGAGACAATCTCTGTTAAAAGGACGAATAAACTGCGCATGCGTGAAGAGAAATGTCTCATATTTATCTATATATTTGAATTGTTGAATTTTGAATATATAGATAAATATGCGACATTTCTCTTCACGCATGCGCAGTTTATACTTTATTCATCCTTTTAACAGAGATTGTCATTATAATAACTAATAAGTATAATTTGTCATGAGTAGTACGCTCATGTCAACTTAATCGTCGCTTTTAATATTAATATATGCGTCAAATTGTTTACCTTCACTTGGACGAAATGGGCAATCATGGGCTCCATGGCTCCATCCACATTAGGTATAATATGCTATGAGATATCTAAGAGTAAAACCACAGAATAGATTATTTATAGAATCTTTATGAATTTATTCAAGTAGATCTTTAATTATTGATAAAACACTGATCTTCCACTATTATTATTTTAAAGTACTTGCCTTATTGCTAATGTAAAATATTTATTTAGTTTTTTAGTCATGGTCATGGATAAATGCAGATTGACACAACTACACGAGTTTGAAACGTACAACAATTAATATTAATGTTCTCTACGTGATTTTGTTGTTCTCGTTAACAAACAAGCAATGGCTCAACAGTTGTCTGGTGTCACGGTGGTGATATTTATAGCTGGTGGTATATTGACGTTTATATTGCTGTTCATATTCGCTAAGAGGCAGATCATGAGATTTGCTCTTCGATCGAGGAGAGGCCCGCACGTGCCAATTGGGCACGATGGGAAAAAAGTAAGAATTTAAATTCGCAAATGTTTCCGTAACAGTTTTAAAAGATTTGCTAGAAATTGTAACAATCGATTATGTTCTATCAAAAAAATGAATCACCATAACTCGTTAGAGGTACTTTGATTCTGTTATTTTCTTTTTTATTTGCATTCAGATGTTTAAATTCGATAGCATAATCATAGTATAAAAAACAATATAGATACTGTGGTATTATGATGTGCATAGAACGTAGTGTACATAGATATAGCGTAGTAACTACTTTTGATATTAAATTATAGAATCTATGTGTTTTAGTTGACAATAAAATGTTTAATGTAGAGTACTTCCTACCTAATGCCCTAATAATAATAAAATATATATATTAATTTTGTATTAAATAACATGTAATGTTTATTTTGTGTTAGACACTGAAAAGAGAAATTGAACGACGAATAGAAGTGGTTCCAAAAATTGCTTTTGAACCAAAATTAATGACAGTTTATCAAGACGATGACCTTTCAAAATATATATTACCACCAGCTGAATCTAACAACAAACCATTGCTGTCTCACCATTATCGTATGAAAGCAGTTGATGATGTCAAAAAGTTAGGTAGTATAATAATATAAGAACAAAACTGGTTACATAGTTGATAAATAGTGTAGCTATGCAGTGTACAAATTGGTCCTAAAAATAAAATAAGCACTAGAAATATTTGAATTGGCTCCTGTATGTGCATTGGTTGAAGTTTTTAATATTTATTTTAATTACCAATAGAAACCGTTTATAATGACACCGGTTGTAGTGACATTTTGGGTGTAATGATCTTAGATTGAAGGTCCTGGCCAAACTCCTATATTGTTTGTACTAATTTGTATCGATTATTATGATTAGAAGGATGTTATGACATTTTTTTTTTTTTTTTTTGTTATAATGGAAAAATATTTTATCTATAATGATTGTATTAAACATTTATTGAAGGAAATATAACAACCAATAATACTAAAAACATATTAAAGATATGAAATTCAAAACGAAAATACTGCATGATTTTTATACAAACGAAGTACCTACAAACTAAGATAACATATTTTTTTTATACAATGTAAATTTTATTTTAAAATAATAAAACTACTTTTTTAAAGAAAGAAAATATGGCACACCAATTGTATTACAATACTTTGTTCATATAATTAATAAATTATAATCAAGTTTTTAAATTTTATTTTATAATTTTAATTATAATGACAATCGATTATTATATTAACTAATTTTGACTAGTCCTTAAAATGTCATTACAAACAGTTTCTTATGTATTATACAATTATATAATCTCTATTAAGTATTATTTATTGATTAAGAAATTCAGCGCATTTATTATTTATTATGAACTTAAAAAACAACAGCACTTTTAACTATACCTACATTTCTGTATAAAACGAGAAAGAAATTTTTTACAGTTAAAACCAACTTAAATGTGCACATATTTGTATATTTGTAAATTTAGGAACCTATTCAGTTATTTGGGATAAGTTCAGAGTCAGCTTAATATTATACCAATAAATATTTTGAAAAATTAAAATAAATTGTGCTTTCAGAACGCGAAATCACTAAACAAGATAAAACATTGACTCGCCATCCAAACGAAAACATTCGTTCATTTTTACTAAATACATTAGCAGTACTTTTGGATGGTAGTGGACAGCACATAGTTCATCAATTCTGTGATCTTTATGAACATGCTCGTTATGATCCAAATGAATTCTTGGATGAAGAATACCAATCATTCATAAGATTAATGAAAAAACTAATTGATATGTGAGTTAAGAAGTGGTAAACTTATTTTTAATACATTTAAAGTTTATATTCTATTACTTTAAAATTAAAGTATAAACAGTAGCGGGCAGTGACAGATAAGTCAATTTTTCAAAGGGGTGTTGGCAGTAGGGCTGAAGTCTATGCTAAGGTCTGACCACGGCCCAACCTCTTTCAGCCATATTTTATTTACATGCCTAACTTTGTTATAAGTTAATAATGTATATTATATGCTAGTGTATATTGTGACGTCGTAGTAAATACTTAAAAATGAAATTTTGTCATTTAAAATTTAAGTTCAGTATATACAATAATTAAATAGTGAATGTATATAGTAATAAATGTATTTACTTTAATTTTCGATCAAATTTATAACAATATTATTTTCATTTATTACAGAACAAAATTATTGAAATCGTATTCTGGTGAAAGTCGAAAAAATAGTCCCAATAAAACCCCAACTCGTAACAACAACATGCGAACTGGTACTAATGAAAGTCTTAGGTCAAAAGACAGAGATTCTAATCGCTTAAAAGTTGTATAAGAACTGTAAGTAAGTATTTTTCTACCATAAATTAATTGGAGTAAAATCAATTTCTATTGTATGTAACTAATATTTATTAAAACTAGTTTTTATTTGGTGAATATAGATTGTATTTTATATTTGTATAAAAATATGTAATATATATTTCTTTTTTAATTTAATATTTACAGTTTTTATTTTTGAAACAAAAGTAATTTAATATTATATAGTACTATACTAATATGTAAAATAAGATGCCTTAAAAGCCTTAAATGATGTACACAATTATTGTTCTGGAAGAAATAAAATTGTATACATTGTTAATCTTAATTCATTATTTATATATCTTGTTCCATTAAATATCTTCACAAGATCTCAACCTGACTGCTAGATGGATATTTTTTCCGTTTATCAAAACCATTTCTTAAGTGATTATTTGAAGCTTTCAATACATTATTTACATAATTTTAATGCCATTTAAGTTTTTAAGAATATTTAAAACAAAATAATTTAATAATTGGCTGAATAATTAATCCACCTGTATATTGTGACAACGTAACGGTACAACTGTGTGCAAGGGTATTTATAATAATAAATAAGATTTTAAATTTTAAATTAAAGCATTACCGTGTTTACTATATTAATATTTCACTATTAATATCTATAACTAATGTCAAATTTTTTATACTCTAATTCTTTTTTTCACAATCATATAATTAAATAAGATTGAGCATTTCTATTTTTTTATTTAACATACCTTTAATCTATTCTTTTAAAGAAAACTAAAATGTATAATTCTTTATTTTATACATATTGATATACTAAACTATAAACTTATATATGATTATTTAATATGTGTCATAAATAAATTGTTATCAAACTATTTTTTTATTTTAATTAAATGATTTTCTTTGGTTAAATTAAGAAATTAGTATTTAAACTACAAATTATTGTAAGTCTTGTTAATATCTACGTATATTAAAGCTGTAATTTATTACCTGGGATTATCTGTTGTGCTATAATTTATTAATTATTAATATTATCAATATAATAAACCAATTTATCATCAAATGTATTATTTATATTATATCACATACAGTAAATATGCTTTAAGTTGGTTAGAACTAGACAGTGTTGCTGCATAAGTTTGTGTTTTTTATGAAATTTAATTATAAAATTATTATTTAAAATGTTAAACACTATGATAATTGAATATATTTCCAGACAAATATGATTACACTTATACAGTTTTTAAACTTTATAGTCATTATTGACCTCTTGGCTCTTATGACCACATTTTTTTACATAATAACTTTGAAATAAGTTATAATGGGGAATGGTGGTGGTGGTGGTAAGTACTTAGTTATGAAAATGAATCATTCAAAATGTAAGTTCAGTCCGCCACTGGGTACTAGATAGGTAATATTTGAATAGTATAAGAAAATAGTGTTTTGTTGTATCAAACTAATAGCACTATTGTTAAGACACTTACACTAATGTCTGATAAATGGTAATACATACCAGCTGGACTTAGATACCTAGTTTCTACAAAATTATAGTATATACCATATTGTATTCATTAATGTATTTATTTAGTGAACGTTATGTTGTATACTTTTAACCGTGCGTCTTGTACTGTTGTCTACATCTAAAACTGGTAACGGAAAACGTCTTACCAATGTACCACAGTGCTAATTTTACGTTCAAAATAATTAATTTTACTCTGGTGTTTTTAATATGAAAGTGAATTGTCATATTATCAAATTTATTGAAATATGTTAAGGTATTATTTCTAAAAAATGTCTCCCTTGTAGGATTTTTATATATTACTTTAATTTTATACAATTGAAAATGTCTATTAATTGTTTTATTGAGTTAATAATGTTATTAATACTATAGGCGCAAATAGAATTAAAGATTTGGGAGGGCTAAAGCTACTATAGTAATATTGAATAAGTTTAGTAAAAATTTAGGAAATGTTTAGGAGGGCTATCCCCTTAAACCCCTCCTTATTTGCGCCTATGATTAATATACTGTTTAACATTGAATTATTGAAATGTCAATGATTGGGGCTAGAGGTCATCACCTATTGGAGCAGAAAAAATAGATAATGGTAGCAAATTGGATATAGTTGGTACTTAAGGAGGGTTAAAAGTTAACATTTTTACGCAAAACCAGTTTTTGACTGAATCAATTTTCTTACTTTATTGTATAATTATTTGAAAACAAATAATACAAGATACTTGAAAAAATGAATACAAGGTGTCAAGGTTCTCCATAAATCATAATTAGAGCAAGGTCTTTCAAGCACTAAAAAATCATCAAATATGCACTTATGCATCAAAAAATTAAAAATATGTGGTTAAATATGCCCTTAAAAAATTAATTTTATTATCATTCACTATAAGTTTTAACTAGATTTATTTTATTAAATTGATTTGGAATCTTTTTTGAATGTTGGATCCCATTCTTCTCAATTATTATTCTGCACATAATAAAACAAAAAAGGTATTTTAAAATAATTGTTGAATTATTCTCAAATATTTACCTTATCTAAATTAGAATTGCACTGAATTATTAACATTTCTTTGATATTTTTAAATATCAGAGAACGTCTTTTATCTGTCAGCAAGTTCTTATATTGGGAAAAACTTTGTTCGACGTTCACTGACGTGATCAGTGCATAAACATTCATAGTGCAATAAATCATTTCACTAGCATTCAAATCTCTAATTCATCAATTTCGATGTGTTCCACAGTGCCATTTAAAATATTTTAAATTATACAAAGCATATTGAAACCTTTGTTTTTTCTATTACTTTTTTAAGTTTTTCCACTACTGATTTTATACTCTTCGATTGTGTATCAATTATGTTCATATCGTCTATAATTTTGTTTACAATGTTAATTGAATCGACTAGTTTTAATCCACGTTTTTCAAGCTGGGTAATCGATAAAATCAAGATAAAATTTATCTCTATCGTCTTTATAAGTTTATAACAAATTGTTGACCTTGATTCATGAAAAATATTCACCAAAGTGCTTGATTTTCGATAAACCATAAAAATAAGCACTAAAAGCTTAAAATATGCTCTTATAATCAAAAATATGCCCCTTAAACCAAAAAATTTTCTAATATGCAAAAACATGCACTAAAAACGTTGAGTATTTCATCATAAACATTATGAAATGTATTTGGTACTTACCAAGCATACAATAAAGTTAACCAGAAAAAATATGCAAATGCATGAAAGTCCTTGCTCTAGTCATAACTCATAAGTAATTTGTCCTGAAACCAAAAAATCTAAAAACTATTATAATAATATAGGAAGCACAATTTTTTTTTATTGACACTTAAAGTTTTATTACTATACATATAAAAGTTTAGCAGGTAAGTGCAATTTTTTGTATGTAATATTTTATTTAATTCAGATATAAGATATACCTGACGTATTTGTTAGTTTACAATATCTTTCGTACCTAATGATCCATTTAACATTTTAACGTATTGGACTATGTAACGTTAAACGTACAACTCATTTTATATTTTTATCAAAAATTATTATGTAAAAGAAATATATATATGTACTATTAATTTAGGTCCTACAGTCATGTACTTATAGCCAATGGCACTTGTTAGGAAGGTAACTACGTAGGCACAATTTCAACTTTTGGCTTGGGGCAGCTGAATATATTATAGGCAAGCAGACCATTGCAATATAGCATTTTAAAGTGCCATGTCCTAGGTTTTGGGAGGGCTTAGCCCCCCAAGCGCCCCCCCCATTTTCGCCAATGGGTACCTACTATGTATGTATGGGTATAATAATGTTTTAAGATATATTAAACTATTAATAGTATTACTATTTAGTATTTACTATTATAACATTATGTTGATTCCACAGATATGTGGTTCATTGAATTGAACCATTGAACTTCATTCTAGTTTTTATTTCAAGAATCAAGAAAAGCGAAAGCCCACTGCGAAAATTAATGCTGTTAAGAATGCCGGCATTAAAAATTAATCACTCCGAGGAAATTTTAAGTATAAAAAACACATTCTCTTTGTAACACGCCACAGACGTTATCACTTATCATTTAAGATATTAGATAATAATATCTATTGACTTCTTAATTTATTTAACCATCAGACCATCTCGACTTTCGAGTCGAAACTACTCGAAAGTCTCGGCCGACGTCCTGTTGTTCATGTACAAAACAAATTAGAATTTATTGTGATGGACAAACCGCCGACCGAAGAGAAGACTAGGGAAGAGGTGGAGGCCGAGCGAAAAGCCAAGCGAGCGGCGAAACAGGAACGGAAAAAAGCAGCGTTGGAAAAACAGAAACCCGAGGGACTAGAAATTCAAAAAAAGTCTAAAGATCCGTCCACAGAATCACCTATTGCCGTTGATCTCGTGAAAGTGCCAAAGCCAAAACCAGTGAGTAAAAATCACAGAAAAAATGTAAATCATGCTTGATGACTAATGTCCTTAGTTGTCAATTCAAACAATGAAATTACTTGCATTTCATAACATGATCTACTTACAGATCAGTATAGGAAGATTAATTATAAAATAAACGATATGTGGGGCCGGGTGGAAGTAATGCGAAAGTAATTTCCCTGTGGCCATGCGGTTCAAATGGAAAGAAAAAATGTAGGTTAACACTTAAGTATAATTTAAGATATAGTTAAGAAAGTTTATGCTATTTTCAATTTTGGACTGAACAATTGTTAGAATTAAATAAAGAGATCATATCATGGACAGAGTTCTATAACGAGTCTATATGTTTAAATTAATATTTATTATTAACTAATTTTTTTCACTTATTTTTAAGCTCGGTTTAAAGACTTACCGATTATAATAAATGTGTTACAAACAAAATGTGATCTAAAGAGATTCATAATAAATTATAACAATACGAAAATTCACTATATATATACTGACAATTATCTAACTTGTTCTACCTTTCTACTTATGAGGACATCACACCTGTATATGTTCTCTCAGCAGATCACGTTTAGCTCCTTTAATTTAAAAATTAGAGTGAATCGACCTATTATGAATGTTGATGATCAGTATATTATCTGTTTGTAAGTCCGTTTTTCACGATTATCCAGTTTTTATGTGATTTATGAGCATTTTTAATTTACGCTATATTATATGTGCATAACTTGCTAAAAATTTATCGTAAAACCAACATACGAACACAGATAATGTTATTACCATCAAATTTCAAAATAGACAATAGGTCGATTCACTCTAGTTTTTAAACTAATGGAACTAAACGTGATCTGCTGAGCTTAAATTTGCTATGTTGTACACTTGTAAGACGGAGACAATATATACGGGTGTGGCAAACAATATTGTATTCAATACAATATTTATACCCATACCTATATATAAATAACTTATAAATTATAATATGGTTTTATAAAGTAAAATTAACTTGACATATTATTAAGTACCAAACCACCATAATATTATATTCATATTAGAAGACAATTAAAGTAAAATGTGTGTTAGCACATTAAATTCATTTATAAAAATGATAAAAATATTATAGGTACTAACATAAATTGAATATGTTTAGGTACTGCAAAATTCATAAGTGAAAATCTTAATTTCCTGAATATACACCGTGGAAAAATTAAAATACTTAAATCTACTATCTACAATACCTAATACCTATGCTATTGAGTTAATTTTTTTATAAAATATGAAAATAATAATAAATACTTAGAAAATTATAAAACCAATCACATAGATGATGGATATCAAAGAATATAAATTAATAAAAAGTTAGTATCACACATTCTTATATGCATGGGTAACCTACATTTTATATTTTGACGAGTTTGTTTTGTTCAATTTTCAAATGATTTATGTCTTGAAATTTCCAATAATAAGTTTCTATATTAACTATTTTATTTTAAACAAAATTACTAAGTTACTAAGTTTTAATTAATGCATTAAGTACCCCCTAATATTTTACTATGCAAACAAAAAAATAATAAAATATATTTTCTTTTTAAATGTAAAATTGGCTTCATCTTTATGCAGAATTGAAATTAATAAGATTTTAACAATTAAAACTAATGTTAAAAATACAATAATTTTGCCTACCCTAATGGTATTTTTTTTTTATCCATTTGATTATGTTTTACAAAATTATGAAATCAGTGTTAGTCTTAAATCTAAATATTATTTAGTGGAAATACTTTAAAATGATTTTTCAACACTTACCCATACCTTTTTTTACAATTATTTAAATCATAAGAAAAAGAAACTTAAACCTTCTCTTGACATTATATAAAATATATTAAATATTTTTGTATTTTAAGATTTGTTTTCTAATATATTTAGTATTTCACATCAAATTCAGATATTCAAAATGCTCATACCTATATCTATTTCAGGATGTTCCCAAGGCAGCAGCACCCAAGAAATCGTCAATTCAAAAAATTGAAACAACTAAAAAAGTTATTAAAAGTAATAAAAACAAGGAAAATATCATTGTTAAAAAGGTAAGTCTATAAATGTTGCACTTGTGACTGATATCTGATTTATAGTTAAAATAATTTTTGATTTATTCTTCCCCAAGGCCGAAGAAGTAAAACCTACAGCAAAAAAGGTGAATTTAGTAAATTTAGTGAAGAAATCTGCGGGGCCAGTTACACACAAAGTTAAACTTTTCAATCATCTTTATATTGACTCGATATCTTTGGTGACAGAAAATAAATTAAAGTAATCTTAGAATAATAAATATTTATTTAATAGTTTGCCTAATATTTATATTTATCTAGAATAAATTCTGGGAAAGTACATCCATCTTTTATAAAACTTGGAGTACAAATGCAAACTTCTGTTGTAGCAGGATCAAATGCTAGATGTCTCGCTTTCTTATATGCACTCAAACAAGTATGAAATATCAATAATTATGCATACTATAGATTGCTCACTGCGGTGCATAATACGCTACGCTAAATCTACTAGTGATCCTGGTGTTATTATCAAGAACTGGCTGGGCAGCCATGTTTTAAGATATGCCGCCCAATTAATTATGGATAATAACACCAGGGTTGCTAATAAATTTAGCGTAGCGTATTATGCACCACAGTGAGCAATCTATAGTAATCAATAATCATAATCAATGGTTAATATGTATAGAATTTGAATATTTTTCAATCCTAAAGTTTTTTTATAGACCATTTCAGATTTTGTGACTCCAGAACACAAACATTTTTCTCGGTCTTTTGAGGAACACCTTAGACCAGCTATTGACCACTTGATGGCATGTAGACCGTTTTCAGTATCCATGAATAACGCACACAAAAATATCATGTCTCATGTAAAGAGATTACCACATAATATTTCTGATTGTCATGTACGGAATCTAATATTCTATAATATAGTAGTTCTTAATATAGAACTTCTATATAGTAGTTTATTGCAACTATAAATCAAATTTTTCATTGTATTTTTATAGGCTAAAGAAGCATTAGAAACTGTAATAAATAATTATATTTATGTTCAAATACATATGGCTGGTATGGCGATATGTATTGCGGCCCAAAATAAGATTGGAAAAGGAGATGTTATACTTACTTATGGATAGTAAGTACATAATATAAAAGTATAAAATTACTAATACTTATTAATAACGTGATCAATTTAACTATCGAAACCTACATTTTTAAAATAAATTTGAAGCTACTTGCTGCAAATGTTGAATACAATGGCAATGATATTTATTATTATTTTATAGTTCTTCTTTAATTGAACGGATTCTAACAGACGCCCACTCTAATAACAAACAATTCAGTGTGATTGTGGTTGATTCGGCACCATGGTACGAAGGTCGTCAACTTCTCCATCGTCTTGTGCGTAACAACATCCAGTGCACTTATGTACTCCTCTCTGCTACCAGTTTTATCATGACTAGAGCAACAAAAGTGCTACTTGGCGCACATGCGCTGTTGGCCAACGGTTATGTTATGGGTCGAGCGGGCAGTTCTCAGATAGCTTTGGTAGCTAAACATTTCAATGTGCCTGTATTGGTGTGTTGTGAAACATACAAATTTACAGAACGCGTGCAAACCGACTCAATAGTTTTCAATGAACTAGGTGTGTTCTTTAGACGTTGACTAAAATATTACATTAAACTCAATAATTGATTCTAATTGTAGTCATATTAATATTTAAGGTAATGAAAACGACGTCATGCCTAGAGAACAATGGTTGAACAATCGTTATTTAACTCCGTTAGGTCTTAGGTACGATGTGACTACTTCTGATCTGATAACAGCCGTGGTGACAGAAATTGCTATATTACCATGTACCAGTGTTCCAGTTGTATTGAGGGTGCGTACAAACTAATGCAGGATGAGTAACAATTAACATAAGTCTGATGTCCATCATGAACAGCAGCAAAAATAAATAAAAATATATTTTTTTTTTCAATTTTATATTGATTTTTAATAAGATAATATAATTTGTTTTCTGTTGTACAATGTTCCGAGTGTAAACGTTATTATTATTTTTTTGACATCTTTAGTGTCAGTCAAAAGTTTACTGCCGCCTGCCCATACACTATTTAACGTAAAATATGTAAAAAGCTAAATTGTGTTGTTAATTAACAGTAAACAAACGTCGGGTAACAATGTTTGTGATGGAACAATCTAATAATAATAATTCAATGTATATGAGTCACATAATAGTATATAATAATTAAAAAAAAAAGGGTAATTTTTACAAAAGTAAGAAATATTAGATTCGATTCTTAAACTAAAAAATATTGTATAATACAAGTTATTAAAACATAATTTAAATATTTGTTCATAATGTAGGCATATTTAATTTGTTGTCTTATTTACTACACGCAGACGCATCGGCAGCGGTATTATATAAAAAAAAAAAATTATAATCATAACACGCCACCAAGGTGCCAAAAATATGCTCTAGACTTATTTATATTTTTATAGATTTTAGTACACTGTACGCAGACTTTAAAAAGACTCGACTTTATCAAAAACTGATTTATACACACATCCTTGGAAATCATAATCAATAAATCAATTTTGAGGAACTAAGATAACCCAGTACTATGTACTTAATCCTTTCGTATGAAAAATATTTATTATACAGAACAAAATTCACATTCTTAATTACGTTGTTAATAAAAAAAAAAAACCAGACAAACAGTACTAATTTAAAATTATGATATGAAAAACAACGAAAATATATTTATAATAATTTTAGGTTAAGTTTTTTTTTTTTACTTTATACACATACACCAGACATGATTTATACAGTAGTTTAACATTAACTTAATGAAATAATATAAACACATTTCAACAGTTTCTGGTTAATAAATTACGTAGTCACCCTAAGATATCATACATTTAGATTAAAGAAAAAAAAAACCTTATACGAATATACATTATATTATTTTAGAGTTAGTTAAATCTTTAACAACGATTTGCTGCAAATGTACAAATATCGGCAAACTCTTTCGTGCCCTATTCCTCTGGTTATTAATTCACAAACAATATAATAATTTATGAAAGAGTAAAACAACAATTCTAGTCTGCAACTCTAGATCTATAATATATATTATATAATAATAATATATTTGTATAAATATAATGGTTTATACATACATAAAAAAAATCGCACACAAGCCTATGTCGTATAATGTATACATTTAGACAGTAAAATAATAGTAAATATTGCATAAAATTTACAAAGCCTTTTAATGAAACGGTTTTAACCATTTTGTGCATGCTTAAACGCACTCGTATTTTTTTATTAATAATAACTACACAATGTTTACATTATTATACACAATTCCTACATTCTTGACGTATAATTATTACCAATAACTTAATTTGAATCCTACTAACATTTAAAAAATAATAATTATCTTTAAAAGTATTAATTTTATCAGGAACCTAGTAAACATTTATACTTAAAATAATATTATAAATTATTCCCTTTTTTTTTTTTTTTTAATTTTATGTGTTCTTTACTGATTCTTACGTGAAATTACTAGGACAATTTAACTTTCAACATATAAAAATATACTTAATCTGTGTTGACTGTTGAGTTTGTTCATAGTAAATAGTAATTATAATTAATAATTATTGATCTAGGCCTCTAATCCTGTGCAACATGAGTTAACTTTCTCAAAATAAATATAAAAATATATTTAAAAAAGAATACTTAGCTGTAATTGATTACAATTAAGTATAGGTAAATTAGTTTGGTAGTTAAACTTTTTAAAGGTTTTCTTATTATTATGCATAGTTATGGCATAATTTTGTACATAAAATGCCTTTTATGAGGCAACGGCAAGAACAGATAGGAATATAGTGATTTTGTAATAAACCAACCCGGTATTATAAAATTAAATGAAATTTCACAACTAAAAAACTGGGATTACAAAAAAAAATGATATAATTTATACATAAATTGACATTATTTATCCTTTTCATAAATCAATGCCTACATTATTTTAAGACTAGGCACAAACATTTTATAAAAATGACATCATCACTTTGGTTCAAGTGTTATTTATATTGCATACAATATTATATTTTAAATGAAATTCATTTTTAGTTAATTTATTTAGAATCCAAGCATATAATAAATAAACTCAATAACTACTAGATATTTTAAATACGAGCATGTGAATATGCCATGTCTAAAACATAATTGTCAAACCATAATAAAATATGCAAATACCATACAATATATCTACAAATATTTTAATGATACAAAATTTAACTTAAGATTCCATTAAATTAATTTGTTGGGTCAAATATCATGAAACAATGATGATGTCACTAATATCTATCTATGTTTGATAAAGATGTTTTACAGTAAACCTAATTTATATAACCTAATAAAACAAGACTATTAACACTTTTTAACTCTTTAGAAGTACCTACTTATTAAACATAGAAGAAATAGGTTTAGGCTCGTGTGTTTTGTGGTGGACCCAACATCATGGGTGTTAGGTGGGTTAAAGGTGGTGGACCATCTGCATTATGCGGTGGAGGCCCCAAGAAGCGAGGGCCGTTCTTGGTGGTTGGCAATATGCTGATTTCACGAGGATCAAATCTATAAAATGTTTTAAATTATCATACAATATTAAATTTATAAATAGACATAAGAATATAGGCTTATCTACTCATTTTTTAAAACCGTTCATTCAAAACTAAAACAGATATAAAAAAATTCAATGCACCATAATATTATAATTTTATAATTAACTAACATAAAATGTATTTTTTATAACTGTATTTCAAAGATTTTAATACACAATAGATATCTATTTAAATTTAAAACCATCTCAGTGTGATGTTGACAATAATGAGCCCAAATAATTTATTTATATTGTACTTTAATAACTTAATGAAACTTTTTAAAAATGCATCAACTTTTTAATCTTAAATCTGTGATATTTAATCCACCAATGGCATCTTTTTACTCACTTTTATCAAGAATGTAAAAGTTCAACAAAAAAAGCCACTTTTATATTATTTAAATTGACATTTCTTACTTCTAGTAGAATAAAATTAAAACTGTAGGTTTACAATTTTATATAGATTATCACAATATATATCATAAATTATATTGTACTTTATTATTATTATAAAAAACTTTTATCAAATTAATTTTCTTACTTAGGTAAGCCTATAAAATAACTGAGTAGCTTTTCTTAGTTTTTTTTTAAATAACTGTATATATTCTACTAAGAGAATATGCCAGGCGGCAACCGCTTTCCATCCGGCAGTGCATATCTCCCACGTAATGGCATAGGTATTGAAGAATGGAAGGGGAAAAAAGTGTGCGGAACAGGTATATTATTTCTTTTGGAAATTATAGTTATAAATCAAAAACTAATACCTTATGCTAGAATAGTTGGTGTCTGATTGCATGTAGGAACTGTGTACTGGCTCGTGGTCAGTAGCTGCTGCTGCTGCAGCAACATTGAATCGGTGGACTTTATTGATGTGTCTGACTAAAAAGCATCCTTTCACAAAGGCTTTACCACAAAATTGACAACAATGTGCTGGTCCCAAGTCATGAGATCTAAGGTGCGTTACAAATTGGATCTTAGAGTTAAATGATAGCTGACATTGTTCACATACAAACGGTTTTTCTGTCATATGACTCCATCTAGTTAAATAACATAAAAATTATACATTTTTATATATTAAGAATAAAATAAGCAACTAAAAATAATAATAGAAAATCATACTTATGAGAAATGACATAGCTTTTAACTGCAAATGTTTTCTTGCAGATGTCACATGAATAAGGACGCTCGCCAGTGTGCACTCTTTTATGAATGTTTAGGCTACTCTTTTGAGAAAACTTCTTTAGGCACAAATTACATTGATAAGGCCGTTCACCGGTATGAGTTCTCATATGAACCTAAAATAAATAATAGTCAGTAAGATAACTATATGGAGTTAAGATAAGTAAATACTTATAAACATTTATTATTAATAAACAAATAACAACAAAAATAATACTTAATAATAATTATTATGGTAATATGTACTTAAAAACACTAACACGGGAACTAACATTTTATTTTGGTATGTACTTACTAAAATGTATCATCAAATATATTAGTTATACCAGGATTTAATGTATTTTAAGTAAAATTCTAAAATCACCTAACAATATATTATAATCTTACAACACATCGGTAGGCTCGTACTACATTATAGTACCTACAGTAAACTAATATAAAATAAAGTAGCATTTAAGTGTGCAATCTTGGACAGTTTTTTGGTATTGTAATTTTCTCTACACTACTGTGATTAAAAAGTTGCTGGTAAAATAAAATTACCAAAAAAAAAACCATGTTAAATTGCACACTTTCTACCCAAAATACTTAAGTGGCTTAAACTTTAAACTTCTTATGCATTATACTTCCACATAAAACAGTACACTCCACATATTGCAAAATCTCATATTTGATGTATAATATAAAAATGTAATAATTAAATTAACTTTTTTAATACATACTTCTAGTAATTTTTATAAATAATTACTTTTAAAAAATGTTATTATAGCACGACAATCCAAAAAAAATTGTTTAAAAATATTAACTTATTGAGATTAAAAGGTTAATTCTATAAAGCAGTTGTGAGGTCATCTATATTCTATGGATTGAAATATTGTGCAACGGGTGAGTGTAGCAGAGATGAGCATGTTTAGGTGGATGAGTGGAGAGACTAACGAAGATAGAATAAGAAATTAATTCAATAGGGCTAATGTAAGAATGACACCAATTTAGACAAAATGGGGAAAGAATAGGTTCCGCTGGCCCGATCATGTTATGAGAAAAGGTAAACGGAGGCAGTGAGGGTAGCTATGGAATTTAATGTAGAAGTAAAAAGGGAAAGCCAAACCGAGAAAGAAATAAATAGACAGATTGATACTTTAGCTGGTGTAAATAAAGAAGAGGTAAGGGACAGAGGCCAACAGAGGTATAAGACAAGAGTGGCCGACCCCGTTTAGTTGGGAGAAAAGGATGAAGGAAAAGGAGAACAAGAAGAATATTAACTACCTAAGTCTTTTTTTGAAAATAGGTAATCAAATGCACTTACTTCTAAATATGGTTTGCGGCAAAAACAGGCTTCACATTGTGTACAACGGTAAGGTTTGTTGTTTGAATGTGATTTTAGATGTACATAATATGATGAAGTTGATGCTAGAACACGTCCACATATGCGACAAGCTTGAGGTTTAGATCGGGATACCGATGTGGACGTGGGTACAGGTGTACTGGAACTGTGTTGCTCATCGCCATTGACTACAATGGACAAGGGTGGACTGCCACAACTGCTATTTTGGTCGCTGATCACATTGTCAGCAACTAAGCAAGGCCTTATCTGAAATCAGGAAAAGACGCAGGACCGTTAAGACCGTTCTACATTGACATTCTACGCGAGTGTATGTAGGTTCTACGTTCTCCCGGCGATACTTGCACCCACCTCGGAATCGACTTTAATGTTCTGCTTGTGCAGTCCGAGCTGTTGCATGTACTTGACAGCAGCATCGTGTTTACCCAGGTACTGTGGCTGTTGCTGCTGCAGTTCGTATTCGGTGGCCGAGAAGTGCTGTTGCGTTTGCTGCATAATATCGAGTGTAGTGTGCGCGTCGTTTGACTAGCTCATCGACATGGTTGATCAACGTCCTAAAATGGGGGGCAGAAAAAAACGAAAACCGATGATCGCACGAATCATTTGTATATTGTAGGTCTCCTTAGGTATTTTTATTTTTAATTATAATATTGTAATTAATATCGTTTTTCATCGTTATACAATAAATGCGAACGCCAATAAAAATAGATGGAAACGGTGCGCCCGGGATCCATCGACCATCATCTATGCGAAAACGCCGTATCAGCGATACGGTCGCGGCGTTCGAAAGTCGACGGCCGTCGGTCGATCCACCGCCATCGACATCATCGACGACGGCGACAACGACAAGCGATAAAAACAATACGAAAACGTGCGGCACTCACCTGCTATGGTTGTCGTATACTGTTTGTGTACGTTAACGGCACAGAGTCGTTTCGGTGGAAGCCCGTTTGTTAGATTGTAGGAGTTAATCGACAACGCGCATTCTCTAAACGACTGTTGTTATTATTATTATTATAAATTATAATAATATTAATGTTAATGTTGTAATAGTATTTAATTGTAATATCGTATATTATAGTAATTATTATTTGTAACGACCAACAACAATAATAATAATAATAATAATAATAAGAGTAATAATAATAGTAATAATAATAATAATAATAATAATAATAATAATATTAAATCAAAATAACACGCGTAACAGACTTAATCGCGGTCTGCCGTCATAAAAAAATATTTATACCGTGATATACACGCATATACATATCATACATATGTAATAATAATATAATATAATATGTATATACACGCACGCATATGTGTATATATATCGCACTCGGAACGTTAACGTGATACGGGGTGTACAGGTATAAACATTATCGTAATAATATATGTTATAAACGTGAATATATGTGTGCGGTGTGTACGTATAGGTAACTGAAGAAGAAAGGAATGCGGCGGCGGCGGCGGCGGCGGCGGCGGTGGCGGTGGCGGCGGCGGTATGGTACCTATGTAGTTTCCGATGGTTTCCGAACGGGGAAAACGAGAAGAAAAAAAAAGTATATATAATGTATAAATGTAGAAAGAGAAAGAGAGGAGAGAGAAAAAAGAAGCCAATCGGCGGCGCTGCCGGAGGTGCGGGCCCGGGTCCTCGCCGATAGCGTCTCCGAACAGCTCCCGCGGAATGGCGGGGCGGAGGGCGGCCGTCGTTGTATTTACGAGACGTTTCACCGACCGCCGTCGCCGTCTTTCCCGACGATGTTCGACTGGCGGCCGACGGCGGGTCACGAATCACAATAGTAACAATATTATTTATAATAATTATAAACAATAATATTGTACCATATTACAACGCGTCGTCGTTAATCTCACAATAATAGTATTTTATTTTTATTATCATTGTAAATAATAATGCGACCGGCACCAGACCAATTTCATAATATATTTTTGTCGATTTCATTGGCGCGATCCGGGGGGGCCGATGCGTATTATACCGACGGAAATAATTCCATCGGGAAATACGCGACTGTTTTAGAATTCCTACGTCTAAAATTGTCGAATGAGACATGAGATATTTATGTACGATTTGCCTACAATTCAGTCGCCATCATGGATCCGTCCGTGCCACGATCGTCAAAATGTTACGATTTATACACTACCAGACAACGTTTGTGGCCGGGCTTGACGTCGTTTTATAACAATTGTATTTCCTTTACGTGTTACACTTATTTTTGTGTTCAAACAATACAAAAAAAATCATAGTGGAAATTAAAAACGTTTGTACGCTCGCACGGAGACGCTCAATGCCCGTTCCCGTTGTCAATCGCCATGGAAGAAACAATTACCCATGGAACGGGTTTATTGTTTTTAAGGTTATGACGACGGTAATGGAGCGATATTTAAATTTTTCATTTGAAAAACCTACGACCTACCCGTAACCCGTTGACCGTTCACTCTTCTAAGCTCATTTCCTCGATGGAACATGGAAAACGATTTAGTTTTAAAATTACAAATTAACACAACCCACATTCTACTGGATCCGACTGGTGATTACACATAGTAAAATATATTACACATAGGTAAAATGTATCATTTAGACAATAGATAACTAATTACGATGTCAGATTTAAGATTCTAAGCAGAAGTATGAAAACAATTATGCTTATAATGTTATACGCGTATGTACGTATATTATCTATATAGTTGTAGGTATCGCTTTAAGTGCGCAATATTATATAGTTTTGAAATTTAACACAAAACATAATGTAAACATATAATGAACTATACTCAGTGCTCGATTTCGAGGGGTACTAATTGTTCGGAAATTTTACCCTTAATATTATTTTTAGGGATAACGCACGTCATTGGCGCAACTAGGTCACTCAAACTTCTAATGGAAGTTATGTTCAAAAAACTTGAAAATACTCTAATTTAAAAAAAAAATCGTATTTTCTAGTTAAAAATACCAAAAAAATGGTATTTTTGGAATTTTTTTTTTGTATTGTTAGTATGTGTAAGCTTAATGTTTTGGTAAAATTAAAATTTATTTATCGGTTATTACATTTGGTGATAAATTCAAGTATTTACGGTTATTAAAAGTAAAATTTCCTTATATTTTTCAAAAGCGCAGGGAAAACAAAAGAAAAACTGTAATTTTTACGCAATATTGATTTTGGTTTTTGGTGTAACTATAAAACAAAACAATGACCGTAGATATATAAATATCCACTGGTTGTTTATATTACCATTTTCTATACACAATTCAAAATATTTTGACTTGTATTGAACTGTTTACCATTACAAACATACCTAAATTCAGTTTTCATTTCTCTTAGTTTTTATTTCTATGTATCTCAATAATATTTTATTTGTTGAGTAAAAACCTTAACAATTTAATAAAAGCCTCCTAATATATTGTTACAATAATATTTGAAAAATATTAAAAATCCATACTCACAATTTTTTTTATAAGCATTTAAAGTTCAAAACTTGACAAAATACGTAAAAATTACAAAAGTTTGCAAATTATTTTTAATTATTTTGAGTTTGAAATTTATAAAAATTTCCCTATTTAAGATTTTAAAATGTTATATAAGAATCCTCATGAATTTGTCTACTTTATCAAAAAAAAAAATGTTTACAAGAAAGTCAAATTACATTTTTATAAGCGTTTGATGTTCATATTTTTACAACATTGGATATTCACTCGATATCTCATGTAACGATTTTCTTATTTTGTTGTAATTAAAAAAACGTATGACTGTAGATACTTGAAAATTTCACTGAATGTTTGTATTTTCATTTTCTAAACACCATAAATGTTGAAATTATTTTGACTCGTTTTAAGCTGTTTACAGACAAATTCAAATTTATATTTTAGATTCTGAGCGAAGCGATGAATGTATTGATTTTACAATGATGTGTGTTTTTTTTTTTTAAATTTTTTAAATTTTTTTTTTGTGTCTAATTGTAACCTACTATACAGCAGAGCGACATCCACTTACCCACCTTTTTTAAGTTTAAATTCGATAAATTTTCTCAAAACTCGAAATTTAAATGCTTGTAAAAAAAATTATGCCTATATGTATTTTTAATATTTTTCAACTGCTATTGTATCGATGTATATATCAGGAGCTTTGTATTAAATTTTCAAGCTTTTTGTCCTAACAAATAAAAAAAAGGTGGGTAAGTGGATGTCGCTCTGCTGTACAGTAGGTTACAATTGGGTCACTTTAATGGATGGTGTTAAATTTGAATTCAATGATATAATATCATTGAATAAGAAAAACGATTCTGAGCGAAAACGGTCAGTCAGCCTATGATATTACCAAGTATATTTGATGATATTATTGTGAATAAAGTAATTTATATGTAACCTATTTACATGGAGCCTTGTTTCAATTTTCAATTCTTAGCTATAAGTTGAACATTTTATAAATTGTTAACTACAAAATAATTATTAAATTATAAATTTGATAAATTTTGTCAAAATTTGAACTTTTAATGCTTATAAAAAAAAAATTGTGCCTATGTATTTTTAATATTTTTCAACTGCTATTAGAACGATATATCAGGAGCATTATATTAAATTTTCACACTTTTTTACCCAACAAATAAAATTTTATTGATATTTATAGAAAAAAAACTAAAAAAATTGAAAACTGACAATGTCCGTAAACAGCTCAAAAAGAGTCAAATTATTTTCAAAATTTTATCGTGTATAGAAAATTCTAATACAAACATTCAGTGAAATTTTCAAGTATCTACAGTCATACGTTTTTTTAATTACAACAAAATAAGAAAATCGTTACATGAGATATCGAGTGAATATCAAATGTTGTAAAAATATGAATTTCAAACGCTCATAAAAATTTAATTTGACTTTCTTGTAGACATTTTTTTTTGATAAAGGTAGACAAACTTATGGATAATGTTGTATTACATTTTCAAATCTTAGATTTAAAAAGAAAAATTTTTATGAATTCTCAACTCAAAATAATTTGCTAATTTTCATGATTTTTCCGTATTTTGTCAATATTTGAACTTTAAATGCTTATAAATAAAAACTGTGACTAAGGATTTTTAATTTTTTTCGTCTACCTTTGAAACAACAACCTAGGAGCCTTCTATTAAATTTTCAAGCTTTTTTACCCAACAAATAAAATTTTATTGATATTTATAGAAAAAAAAACTAAAAAATATGGAAACTGAAAATGTCCCTAAGCAGTTCAAAACAAATTAAAATATTTTGAAAATGTTATGGTGTATAGAAAATGCTAATATAAACATTCAGTCAAAATTGCATGTATCTACGGTCATATGTTTGTTTTATAGTTGCCTATACCAAAAACCAAAATCGATTTTGTCAAAAATAAATTTTGCGTAAAAATTCCCGTTTTTTCTTAATTTTTTTTTTGTTTTTCACGGCACTTTTGAAAACTACTCGGAAATTTTTTACTTTTGACAAACATATGGTGTAAATTTCAAGCTTACAGTTATTCGTTTTTAAATTACAACAAAATAAGAAAATCGTTACATAAGAAATCGAGTGAATATCCAATGTTTTAAACATTTGAAGTTCAAGCACACATACAAATTTAATTTGACTTTCCGGTAGACATTTTTTTTTTTTGATACTTGATAATTATAGATCGACAGAATTATGACCAATTTAACTAGAAATTATTGTAGTGTATTTTCAACATTTTTTTAGATAATATTCCTCGCGGCTCCCATTACAATGTACTATCCGACCTATACGGTAACCAATATACAAAATAAGAAGCTAATTTCTACCAAAGTACTATCTATTACTATTATAATGTGTAGCCTGAAAAAAAGATTATTTTAAAACGAATATGTTCCCAAAATAATTAGGTATAATCAACAAAAAATGAGTGATATCCCAACATTTACATTCCTCCATACTCCGTGTTAAAAAAAACGCTAAATATAAAAAAAACAACCCTTAAAGTTGTGCAGATATAATTTCATTGGTAGCTAAGTCTTTGAACTATAGATGTCATTTATGTTAAAATAATCTGCTAACAAATGCAATTTAGCTTAGCGACTTAAGTTAAAAATTTAAAAATACTATAGCATAATTAGTACATAATAGTAATAATATATACTATATATAGTCATCTATATACTGACTACTATCATAGAAATAGGTAATGTAATCAAGTGTTTTAAAATCGCCAAGCTAAGTTTAAGTTTTTAGCAGATTATTTTAACATAAATTATATATTCTATAGTTCAAAGACTAGTGCCTATACAATTATATTATATTACAACTTTTAGAGTAGTTTTTTTATACTTTATTATAAAATTATTTTAAATTGTATTCATTTATATTGTTATTATTTTTACGTAATTACGTATAGTGAAAAAATTACCAATGAAGGGGTTAACACCCCCCGCCCCCCCCCTGAGTGTATACCACTGTAATAGGCTATACCTAGGTAATCGCTTAAGATCTTATATAACCTACAAGTATAATTAAGTGTATAACGCATTTATGTAGGTAGATACATAAATTAGTAGTGTGATATTCGGCGCGCATAACACGATTATTTTACCGATGTTTTACATGGGTTTATTAAACTAAACATATACATAATACATATTACATTATATTATACAGATATTTGATATATTATAATATAGATTATAGGTTATATACGAGTTATGTGCGTCTTACCTTGGCTTGGCACTATTGGAAACTGGAAGCGAAGAAGTTTATAAATAAACGTACAATAAATAGATTCGAAATGTTGTTGCACTATTAAATCTAAGTATTATATGTAGATGAGGAAGGTGCGAAAACGGTTTGATTGGAAATCGTTAAAAACGGCTATATAAAACGACCGCTTACGACGAACATTTTCTTAATGACCGAAGAAAATTAATGAAGTTACCGCGAGTACCATGTAGGTAATATGAATGCTTGGCCAGAGCTTACCACTGTGTAGGTCATCTTCGAAGAGCCGAGGACTTATAACTAACATAAGCCTTGGCTGTGGCTGTGGTATAACGACTGAGTTAACAGCCGCTGCAGTGCGATACATAATATTATATTATGATATTGTATATAATATAATTTATATTATGTGCACGGCAAGCGGGAATTCACCACAATATTTTCCTATAATCAGTCTCAGAATAACAGTCACCGTTTGTGATAAAAATAAAATACTTGTGGACAATTTTTGAGTTAACCACAATACCACATACGCGCATCGCGCATATCGTCTATAACTATTAAATAAGGTGTTTAACGAGCAGAGTACTTACTTACTATAAGCTCTTCCAAAATGTTAAGTAATTATTAATTAAAAAATATTAGTTTAATATTATCCATATATTATATTAACATACAACAAATATTCTGCTTCTGACTATATGAAATCAAAATAAAAATATAGATTGAAATTTAAAACTCAATTGTTATTAAATGGATAACAATTAAGGATGACAAAAATATAATGGCAATATATATATAAATATTAAAACTGCATGTACATTTTTACACATTTTTCAAAAACCATATTTTTGAAAATAGTTTTAGTATTTTACTGTTAAAAGAATTATCCTAAATTTTATAACATCGGTCTAGGGTCGCTTCTGTATAGAACTACATCTTACCGTTAGGGCGCTAGCAGTATAAACAAAATAAAGCATTCCTAAGCAGTATAGGTATAGTTATTGCAATGCATAGATATTTATTATATACCCGGATACCCCTAAAGGATTGAAATCCCATTCAAGAAACTAAATATATATACATTATAAGCATGGGGTACATTTTACTTCAGTTCGACTTTTAACACGGTGTTAAAGTTCACTTATAAATCAACAAAGTGCGTTCGTCATCGCTAAATTGTTTATCCCTATATTTCGGCTCTCGATATATTTTGTAGATCTAGTCATCTAGAATACGATTAATATAATATAATATTGAATATAATGTTACCTTTCAGGTGATGTAAACGTATTCTGCACTAAAACTTAGCTGAACATTACGGCTTGAATACTATACTGCAGATATCGGTTGGCCACACAATTATATGAAATACATATAATTATCGCATATGCTGATAATATGTTACATAGAAGAATCGATAAAGATAAAAAAAAAATCTTTTTTTCTAATGAGATACCATTTCAATAGCTAGACATACTCACATACCTACGTCCGCACATTAACACTATAATATTACTATATAATATAATATTTATTACTTGCAGGTTTTAATGGAGCGATTGTCACTATATCGGAATATAATATATACTATAACTATACCTATACATGTAGTGTTGTTGTTAAATTCACTATATGATAGTTAGATACCTGTATAATATACATAATATATTGTGTATTCTCATTTCTCGTTATATAAAAACAAATTTGCGCGTATATCCCAACAAAAACACTTTCGCCAAACTCCATGTAAAAAAATCACTAAATATAAAAAAAAACTTCTCTAAAAGTTGTGATATTATTTTATAGCTAAATCTTTGAACTATAGATATCATTTAGGTATGTTAAAATACTCTGCTAAATAATTGGCTTAGCGAATTTAAAACACTTGATAGTAGACTATATTATTATGTATATATACATGAGTATACTCATTATGCAATAGTATTTTAAACTTAAATCGCCAAGCCAAGTTTAATTATTTTAGCAGACTATTTTAACATAAATGATATCTATAGTTCAAAGACTTAGCTATAAAATTATATCACAACTTTTAAAGCCGTTTTTTTTATACTTAGCGTTTTTTTCACATGGAGTTTGGCGGAGGGATTTTGTTGGGATATCATCAAATTTTTTGTTGATACCTTATTATTTGTAAGTCATTTTACGTGACTAGAAATAAGTAATAACGTGCTTTAAGATTGAATATTATTAAGTAATAACTTTATTTAATACACTTGCGGAAATGTATTATGGTAGTTACAGTCGAATACAAGACAAGAAATACATGGTTTTAAATTTTAATAGCATGATATCGTGATTGAGAGTGAATGTTGCCATACCAAAGAGAGTAGTGTGATGGATAAGCCACGGAGGATCGGGGAGGAGGGGGGACAATATAATATTTTACGATATTTTCGTTGCATTCGAAAAATAGGACTTATAAAAGTACTTGAACATTTTTGGTTTTAACTTTTAAACCAACCATCCAATCTGCTTGCAAGTTCTCGCTTCCCATCTACACAATATTTCTGATCGATTGATACCTTATATGTTCAGCCGTTTGCCTTGTAAAGCGACTCGATGATTGGCACAAATTAGCACGGTTTTTTGAATGTTAGAAATCTGGCTCCTAAATCCTGTTAATATGTATATACGTTAGAGGCTATTCGCTTTATTTTTTACTTAGCTTTGTGCCATTACCATCGTGCCACTAAACCGTCGCGCTGGATTTCGTGTGTACGAACTACGAATAGATTTAATAAGACACGCGTATCGTATATACGGTATGATTGATAATTCACCAAGCATGCTCCACCAAGCATGCTCAGTGCTCACCCGAAAATAATGCAGTTATTCAAAAACTGATTTTTGGAATTTTTAAATATAGATACTTATAATTTATAAAGCCTATATTTTCAAATCCTTGAGATTTTCTTGTACTATTTAAAGAGTGTCCTGTGAAGCTACAAACATATTATTTTTTCTATTGAGAACTTTTTAGACTGTAAATTATTTGGCGGATAATTTTTCTAAAAATGTTAACGTATTAAAATCAAAATAAACGATAGTGAGTTATTTTAATGAGTTAAATAAACTTTGTGTCTTTGTATACTAAGTATAATATAGGTCCATGATAATAGGTTTGGAACATAAGTGGTCTATGGTGATTTTAATATTTTAGTAATTAATATTAGGTAATCTATTAATAAATTATATAATTTGTAAAATTGATCCATGTATAATAAATACTAGATCCAATGTTACATCTATTTTATATTTATGTAAAATAATTTTTGAGGACTATTATCCTAATCGTTTATGTACACATTTTATTAACTGAAAAACTACTTTGTGGAATTATGAATAAGGTACGCCACTAGCACTTGGCACTAAATAATTTACCTAAGTGGGGTTCTAATTTGAAAAATAGAACATTATGTTGATATTGCAAGATATATGCAAGATATTTTTAAGTATAGTATAAAAGTTCTCAAAATTTGAAATTAATATTATAGTCTTTACGTACTTATAAAAATTCTAATTTTAATAAATTCATTGTTAAAAGAAGAAATGGGGCAAGCATGTTTATTGCTCGATGAATCACCCTGTATAATGATATAATAATTAATAATACAATAATATAATAGACGAAAAATCGCATTGTCCGGGCACTCGTGTGTATAAAGTGTTGTTATTGCATATACATATGGTATTTACGGCTAGGGCGGTGGGAGTATAACTCGCGTGCCTTGCACGATGCGCGTTACATGCGCGCGTAATGTAACGTTCTGCGTGAGTCTTGCGCTTACTCGCCTACCACCACACAATAATAATTCATTATAATAAAATACAATATACATATAATACAATTATTATTATTATTATTATTATTATTATTATTATTATTATTGCTACTTATATACAAACGCATATAATATTATATATAATAGGACCACAACGCGTGGTTCCCTCGTAGAACGGTCAGTGGCGTTCCGCCACAAGTGTCCGGCAGCGACGTAGCAGGATTTGCAGCAGTAGCAGTATACCTACCTACCTAATATTATAGCTATCATAGCACCCGCTGCGGCCGACCGACGAGGGCCCCGAACAATATCGTCGCCGTCACTGTATACCGCGGTTACCGTAACGTATATAATAATAAAAATAAAAATAATATACTATAATTATTATATACATATATATGGCGTTAACATCACGATACACGACGATGGAAGCGTCGTCGTCGTTGCCGTCAGCGAAGCGGCCCGCGGCCGTCGTAACTTCCGCGTTGCGCTGCTGGTCGTACACAGAAGCGGAGCGCCAGCATCTGTTCAGGGTGTCTCGATTGTTCATCACGTTCTATTACGTGTACGTGTCGTACTACGGGCTGTTTGTGTTGGATCTGAACGGCGTCGATCATCCCACGTGGGGTAATCTAGGTTCCAACTGGTGGTGGAAATGCATCTCCGTGTGGAATCTGGTAAGAGACTGCTGCTACTGGAAAGTGGTGTTAAGCGTTTAATTCAGTATTATACATTATATTATATCAATACGCAAGCCGCTATTTTGACGTGATAATATTTCCCTTACTAAGCAAGGTATGATTTTGACAACCACATGTAGTACCTATGACGTACAGTAATAGGTAGGTATCTATACATATTACTTGCTACAAAACGTCAAATTGTGGAGAAAATAAATGATAGGTACGTAGGTAATATCACGTTAACATCGTAAATTAGGCCCTAAAAACTGTAAAAAGATGTTGAAATATGCTCTTAACGATTTCGTGTTTTTTGCTCACTACATTAAGAGAAATTTAAACGTATTTTAGCGTAAGACACGATTACTAAAAAAATATGTTAATGCATTTATAAATAAAATATGGAACATAATGTAATTAAATTAATATAGGATTTGTTTTGAATATTACATTATTATGGCAAAATAATTAAATCAATTCAAACGAATATTGATTTTTAAGATATTTGAATAATATTATTATCAGTTAAGTATGATATTTATATTAACTTAACTATTAAATTAAAATTTTTTATTATAACAGTATTTTTTATGTTTCAAAGATTTAAAAATAAAAATAGTGTTGTTACTGATTAAAAGTGCATTTCAAGAATAAAACTCTAATAGGTACCATCTAATCATAGTATATTATAGAATAATACTACATTATAAATTGAATTCTCAATTTAAGTGTTTTTACGAACAGTGAATAATTATTTAACGAAACAAGTTTATACAAGTGTATTGTAATAATATTAAACTTAAACATAAAATTCCTGTTAAATACAATTTTTTTACGGTAGGTAGTTGATGATTTATGTAATTTTATATTATTTCATAACTGCAGTTATCACTTATGTGTCAATGGGCATAGAATAATAGTAGGTACATATTATAT
Organism: Metopolophium dirhodum; assembly: GCF_019925205.1. Taxonomy (NCBI): domain Eukaryota; kingdom Metazoa; phylum Arthropoda; class Insecta; order Hemiptera; family Aphididae; genus Metopolophium; species Metopolophium dirhodum. Next base: position 3,389,714 of record NC_083566.1, read on the forward strand.
TAAATTAATATTCATTCAGTGTCTTTTTATTCACGATAAATAATTTTTAATAGGTATATTAGCATTAAAGACTTAAAGTTATATTTTAATACTTTAATAGTATTGTTAAGTTATTATCGTACTTATATTATATTATTATACTTATACATATATTACTTAAACTTTTAATTTATAATAAATGACAAATATGTAGCTATATTATTAAATATAGGTACCAATTCGTCTTTTATTCATCAGTTGTTGAAAAAAAAATATTGCATTAGAATAAATCAGAACTATGTATATTATATTAAATTATTTATAAGTAATAAATTATAATAGTAATAAGGACAGAACCATTTATACTTAACATGATATGTTGTTTTAAAATATTAAATTATATAATTTACTTAATTGTCTATAGGTATCGGGATTTAACAATACATTCATATTAATTTATGATTTCATATTAAGCAAATTCCAAATAATTAAAACTACCTACTTATTTATTACCTATTTATTTATCTGTTAACCCTATTTTAATACGTTACACAATAATAATTTTAAAAAACATTCACATTATACTTTGATACATTTGGTGTATAATATAGGTTTTTATTATTAATTTTAAAAAGCAACATACATTCATAATCAAATATTGATATATTTTAATCTTTGATTATCCGCGTCATTAAAGAAATGTAGTATAATAGGTCATAGGACAACTTATGCCATGACCAGCTGTAATTAAAAAAATGTAGTAAACTTAAAGTAAATCGTCGTTAATTGATGATGTGTTTAATGTAATGTATAGGTACAATTTATTTCCTGTAAATATCACTATATGAGTAGTCTTATCACGTTATGTTTACGTCACGTAGTTATGTATATTGTGCTTATTTTGAACAATATTATAAGTACTGATTTTTTTTCTAGTAAATAAAAAACAATCTTTAAATAACAATTCTGGCCGTCTCCAAAGAATTACTATATTACTTTAGTACTATATTTAACTTATGCCATATCAATAAATTAATAATAGTTTATTAATTTTCACATACAATTCTAAGTTTAACAAAATAGGTACCTAACTAATATACAGGGTGTAACAGAAAGAACTGACTTTTTGACTTTTTGGTCTTTCTGTTACACTCTGTATATATTATACACAAATCCAATCCAAGGTACCTATATTATTGATTAGAATGCGCTAAGTGAAAACTAAATTATTTCGTATTCGTGTATTTATTAAGGACCTGATTATTAATACTTTTAGAGACTACGTCCTATTTTAAAATAATATATATAATATGCAGTATTAAATATTAATCGTCTTCTGTTATTAATGTATTATATTTGAGTATTTGACACCGTAATAACAATGTCAAAAATGAATATTCAACGTATATAGTGCCGGCATGTATATATAATATTAGTAAATTCAGAGTCAAACGTAAAAGACTTTAAAAAAATGCAACCTATCTGTAGGTACCTACATACATTGTACGGTTATTCGCTGACTGCACGTCCGGCTTTGTAGTTTGTAAAATTGAAACCCGCTAAAGTAGGTGACCAAACGGAATGAAAAAAAAAATAATAATAATCAAGCTAAATCAGCGATATTTGTTCTATACACATAAAAGAACGGAGTTTAAAATTTTTTTTTTTTTTTTTTTTTTTTTTATTGGGTAACCCGCGGCAACATAGGCCATTGGGTGTGGGGAGGGCACTGTAGGTTTTATATTGGGTAGGTTGGTACACGTGTGTGTTGTGTTTGGCAGAATTTCTAATGGGGCACCCGTAGGTTTCTGCCGTGCCCCGGGGTGGGGGGAAGGCGGCACTTGTTCTCCGGACACCGTGACTTGCACGGAGAAAAATGCCGCCCAGTGGTCGAGGATCGAACTCGGACCGGCTGTGCCGAATCCGTCGCGTTAGACCACTCGGCCACCTCGTCCCCCCGGAGTTTAAAATTGTATACCATAGAAAACTGATATATGATTTTGCTTAATTCTATTTCAATAAAAACAAATGCAATATTTGATAGATATTAGCGTATATTATAATTTAATATACTAATTATCTACCTACATCTGATGTACCTAATATATTTAATCTACAGGTATACATGATGTAATAAGATAATACTTTTTCAATATTATAATTAATTACTCATAATTATTAATTGCACCTATTCAATATAAGTGCCCGTCCCTGAATCTTTCACGACCAATCAACATATATTCCGTTTAATTTTATCACGGTATAAATATAAATATTATAAATCAATGTTAACGGATGAATTAGTATAATATAATATATTATAAATATATACCCAAAACATTCAAAATGACAACGTCACAGAGTTTATTTGTATTATTAATAACTAATAAGTAATAAACTAATAATATCGAAAACAATAAAATATATGCAGTTGATGGGCAATATTGCAATATATCAAATTTTCTGTTTTTTGGGGTATCTAAGCATATTTATAAACAGTTTATAATATTTAATAGTACCTAAATTACGAACGTTTTACGTTTAACCAATATACATATCTACTTCTCAACTTTATTCTAGTGTTGTGACTCACTTATCGTTTTACTTAGGTATCACATAAACAAAAATATGTCTATATTTTAATAATTATAATTTATTTATTAAAAATACATTAAAAGGTCCAATATTGTACATTTTACATAGTTTTTCAATGAACTGAGGAGGTTATAAATTTGGTTGTAACCTAACCTATAATATAGGCTGTAGCCAAATTTGAATTAGAATTTTTCCGAAACTCTACAATTTTACCTACATCATGCGTTAAATATAGGTACCTAAATCTATTTTAAAATGTATTATTTAAGTCCAATACATAATATATGAATCATACATTTCTATTTACAAATGATAATACCATTCGGATATTCGGTGTAATGACTCAATTTTATTACTGTCGAGGTAATCGGTTTTCGCAAAACAAAGCAATTTTTTAAGCTGTTATTAAATTTCATAATACTATAATATGTTTTTGATCTGAAAAAATGTCCGTATTCACCACTCATCCAATAAAACAGTCTATTATATAACTATGTTTAACATGCAAGGAATTTTTAATTTTCTTTTATGTAAAAAAATGTGTAGAGATTATAACAATAGCCAATAGGTATGATTATCTATTATAAAGTTAAATACTCATTTTCTCAAAAAGTAATAATGTTTTCATACATTTTTTTTTCATAATTTGAGTTATGAAAGTTATAAAGTTATAAAATATAGTAAGTTATTGCCTTAATCGTTATAATTTTTTAAGTTTTTTATTTTTTTGAATGGCAGAATACATTTTTAATTTCATATTCAAAAGCATAATATTTTTCTGAGAATTCAATGCCATATAAAAATGTTGGACACAAGTTGTAAATTATTAACAACTGTTATTACAATTAGATAAAGATGAGCTGCGAATACTAGACTAACGTTTTTCGTTGTATCTTTATGTTATTCTATTTTCACTCATTCATCAAAACTTTAAATGCTCTCAAGTTGTAAGTTATGAGTGTCATCGGTATGATTAATTAAATAACTCGTTTTAAATTCTATTTTTATGCATTTGAATACTCTGAAAAAAATATAATTATTCTTTAAAAATTGTTATTTTTTAATGACTTAAAATAATGTAAGAAACTATTTCCAAATACATAAATACTTTTTGAGAAAATCATTGTTATTAACCTTTCAAAGAATCATCTTGTAATATAGATAATTAATACATTTCAAAAATTCTTAATATGATGCAGTATGATTCCATAAACTGTATATAATTAACACGCGTTTAATGACACATGTTTTCGAAATCATGAACATTTCCGTATTTCTAGAGTTGATTTGTAGTCGACAAATATAGTGTTCATTTGATAGATCATAATTTTGACTGGGAATGGGATAACGTTTTGACTTATAGAAGGCGATTATAGATAGGTACTGTTTCAAAAATCTAAGGATATACATAGTTGGTTTTAATTTTTTTTTAGAGTGGGTATTTATAGTTTCCTCAATATGACGAAGTTATTACTATGTCCATTATCTTTGATAATAATTAGGCACCAGTTACGGATCCAGGGAGGGGGGGGGGCTCAGGGGCTTTATCAGTTTAGCATCCTCCCTTATCGGATGTGTTTTATATTACGTATAATATTATAATAGACACGTCTTGTTGTCCTCTGTTGTCTGTCTGAAAATAATTGTAGCCACCATTTCAGATTTATATAGCCATGTCTGTTAGTCACTGACCACTGTCAAATGTCAAAAATTAAAAGGTAGTAATGAAATTGACTGTTTTAAGTGTATGAAATGATATTATCTCCTATTATTTTTTTACAACGTTTAATAAATATAGAAAATTAAACTAAGATTTCCATATTTATCAGTAGATACGGCTAAGGCACAGTGGCGTGTATCATACAACAATTGATATTCTTCAAATAATTTTAGGTGATCTACTCCTCATAATACTGTTATACTGACCTATACAATTTTCTATTTTTCTTCTATCAATACCCACCCACCCATATTTAAGGCGTTGCCTGAGCAACACTTGGACCCTATGTTACACGCCACTGCTAAGGCATAATTATATAGTCAATAGTAGATGGTTTTTAAACAATGTGATTATAAAGAAGCAATTTTTTTATACAAACTAAACGTATACAGCTAAATTTATTTTCAAAATTGCAGACTACTATAAAGTCTTTTAAGTTACTTATTTATTACTATCACTACAGGCATCCTTATTAGTCTAACATTTCAATATGCAGTTACGTTTTTAAAATCTCTGTGGTCGTCAAATGATACTATCTAAGTCCACCCACTACTTCCTGAAGAGCTATCTTAAAATAAATTGAAGATCTAAACGTTTTTGTTTCCATGGATGAAATTTCGTGTTTGTGTATCAATCAATGTTTCAAAACTAATAGTGCCTGATAATGATTTATACATCGTATTATCATTTCATAAAATAGAAGTTAGGAAGTACAGTGGAAGTGTGAAACCTCTCTTAACGGAAACCTCTGAAGTCTGAATAGCCTTTATTGGAAACCTCTATGTATTACACAGTGTTCGGTTCACTAAAAAAAAAGAACTCGTTCACGTTCACGTTCTTTTAAAACACGAACGCGTCCATTGGGTCGTTTATTTAATTTTTTTGTATGAATCGTTATTAGCCTTCAGTCAATGTAAAAATTAAAAACCCTTAAACATATACGACTCAACCAAAAATTAAAAATAAAATTTAGACTTTAGAGCATATTATTATACAATTTATAAAGTATCTGAATTAATTTTTAATATCTGACACGTTATTTGAGTTACATTTTGATAAGGATTTCCTAGTGATAAAATTAAACGAATACTAGGGTACTTATATTATGATAAACCAAATAGGTTTATTACAAATTCGTGGAAATCATAAATCATAATATTATTGTTGTTGTATGTCTAGCCGGGGACACTGGAATTTCACGTATTTAATTTATATATTTTGCAATCAAACAAATATTATAGGAATTATAATGGGAAAAATGAAAATATTATTTTTGTAATATAATTAATTAATATATTTTATACATATAATATTTATTAAATGGTAAATAAATTGAACGTCTTAAAAATCGATCAAATTCATTAAAAAATATAAACGTCGTTCACGTTTACGTTCTATTTGCAAAAAACGAGTGACGTATCGTTCACTATAATATAATATATTATATTATATGAACGTGAACGTGTGAACGTGCGTTCATGAACGACGTTTTTTCCAAACACTGATATTACATACAATTATTTTTATTTTGTAAAAATAATATAATACGTGTAGAGCTTGTAAACATAGACGTGCCATTTGGTGACCAAATCAAGCCCAGACTCTTAACTCTTAAGTCTATATCTAATTATCATCGAAGATTATAATTGTACCTATGAAAATTGTATAGGAATTTTCACAAAACTTGATAAGTATATATCATCAACAAACTTCTAGTCAATCTTTATTTAGTAGAGTCATTGTATAAAAACTGAAGTAATTTTTGACGTTTCATAGGAAATATAATTATAATTTATAATTTATTTATCATTTATCATCATTGCCAGTAACATATTAATACAAATATACAATAACATAATATATATATATATATATATATATTATGTTTATTACCGTCATTACCGATTATAATATTATAAATCATGTAGTGTGATGTATTATGTAAAATAAGAGTACATATTATATTTTGAATTATTATTAAATCGGTACCTATAGTCTTAAAAAGTATCATAGCATACGACATACAGTATTCTGATGACTGATATGTTATATTGTGTACAATGTACATGTCTATATTAATCATAGTAAATTATGATGGTTGTATATTATTATATGTATAATGTAGATAGTAGATACCTATTGGTTTCACGTTGCATTCTTTACTATAAAATATAAGTGAAAAAAATCAATCTAATCGCATTATTAAATATTATTAATTTTTTGATCTTTCTAACAATGAGTTACGTAGATAGACATTTTTTTTTAAATTTCAATCATTCAACAGTCTGTTAAAATGGTACCTACAATAAGCATATAAGTGATGACTGATGAATGATGACGATGACATTTATTTATTTAGTATATTAAGAAGCTTGATAGCGTTGGGGAAGTACCATCCTGTAATGACAGTACTTAGGCATGAATTTATATGATTATGGTGTTTAAATTAAATAAGGTCTCGAGGCCATTGTAACCACTAACCTGTGCCTTCTGGGAGGGTTTCCGGGAATATATATTTAAAATTGAATTATAAATTTTTTTGTAAATCTGTTAACTATAAAAATCTTAGTTTTTATAATTGTACCTATCTAATAAAATAATTTTGCTTGCGTTAGTATTAATTGTATTTATATATAATGCAGTTTAATTTACATTTTTTACAGATATTGCAAATTTCTTACTTTATTTATTGCACGGTTTTCATAGACTTTGCCGATTCAGGCCCTGGAAAGTCGTGGAAAAAACTTAGATTACAACAGAACAAGAAAATAAGAGATTTCATATTTGTCAGCCTTGTATTTCCAGTAACAATTGTAAGTATTATTTATTTGACTAAACAATTAAAACTTACTATGTAATGTATTAAAGAATTTGATTAAAAATTATAATTATGTGTTGAATATATGCATTATAAAATATGAATAGGTGTCCGAAATAGATGTTCCAAATAGATGTTCCAAATAATTATTATGATATATTGTATGTAGGTACCTATTTGATAATATTTTAATCATAATAAATACAACTACCGTATCTTTTTTAGAATAGGTTATATTCCTAATATGTTTTAAATGGTAGGTATTGATGAATTAAAGTTAAAATTAAGAGTCTCATTAATGTTGTCTAATGATGAGTAATTTTTATTAATGAGTATTATGATTTACGACTTAAGTCTATAAATATTGAATTATTGTTGTATAACACTCATTCTTTAACATAATTCAAGGTTCGTACAATTAATAATTGCACTAATTAAAATTAAATTATTTTGAAAAAAAATTCCACACGCGTCTACTTAAAACGTTCTATAACACCAATTAACCTTCAATATTGTATTCAATATTCTACATTATTTATTATTTCTGTTTTTGTCAATAAAATGTTTAAATAATGATGAATAATACTTTTCACTATATCAAATATTACCAAAATTGCCTATAGGTTAGAATGGCTATAAGTTGCACAAAAATCATCGGATATTTATTGACTCCATCAGTTATAACTGTTATATTATTGATAGATAATTAATATTATAAATCGTTGCACAAACCTTTATTTATATTATAATGTTGATACTTGATAGTATGAATATGTCGATAATAGAATATATTTGATAATGATTAATTTAATTTTATCGAACCAATAAAACTTATTGGACCGAAATCGGGCCTATAAGTTAAGGAATCCATTAGTGACTAACGGTCGATAACTTATTGATTCAATACGGTATTATGGCTTTGTGAAATGTATTTTAATTATTCTCGATTCAATAATCAATTTAATGGACCAATAACTAATTATTGAACCCATATATTTTTGTGCAACTGGGCCTTAATATGAGATACAAATCTAAACATAAAACTGCTTAAAAATGTGTTTTCATCAAAATGATTGGTCTAAGTAAATATGATACACTGGTACCAGGGTACCTGATATATTATTATATAATAATAATGATGTTATATACAATATACATAGATAATATATTGTATATACATGGATTATAGGACATCCATATACCTAATATACGCGGTATATTGTGGGCGAAGACTGAGGAGTATACTACAGTTACCGTAATTGTTATTTGCGGTAACAGTACTGGTTATACGATAAAGACGACAATTTTTTATCAACCCATAATCTGCTACTTTTTTAATTACATAATTAATTTCTATATTATGGTTGTTTTATTGTTATTATTATTAGCCATTGTATAGTTACATATTATTTTATCAGTGTTTTTAATTTACATGTTATCACGGACTAAGATATACTAAGATTTACTAAGATATCTTAGTCAGTTAGTCCATGATAATTATTAAAAGTACCTACAAACTAAAATAGTACATAAAAGTGGTTTCACATTCACTTATCTCGGTTCCTTATGATACCAAACTTTAACTAAATGTAACCACTGTGGTAACTAGTATATGCTCTTCGATCACACTTAAATTATATTATGTATGGTTATACACGCATAATATATATGATATATATATAAATATTATATGTATGTGTATATAGGTACAGAATAATTTTTTCAGCTTACTCGCCCCGTTTTCGTTATTTCACTAGCAGTCTATAAATAGTACAATTATATGATATGTAGGATGTATGTGTTATGTTTTGGGCAATCTGTGCGGTGAACAAGCCACTGTTGTTTCCGAACGAAATGAACAATTGGATACCAGATTGGTATAACCACGCAGTGCATACCAATCCGATCGTGTTAACGCTGTTCGATATGGCCACCACCAAGCATCGTCTGCCCAAACTAATCGAATCCACGGCGGGACTGTTCGCGCTGTCTGGCACATACGTCACATGGTAAGACCCTCACCCCGTTAATAATATCTATTACCCAGTCATATTTATTTCAATGTTGATAATTGTTACGGTGATCTAGTAAAATCATGTATAATATAATTAAAATACCACAAAAAAAAAAAAAAAAATATGTAAATAGCACTGAATAACAATCCACAATATTACACTAAAATGTATAAATATAAACGAATAATGCGATTAATTATTTCGAACTATGTGCGTGCACATTTTCAAGGATAAACACAACTTATAAATTGAACTTGAGATATAATATACATATTGCATTTTATATACTACGCAGAAGTGGATATGATTTTAATTTCAATATTCTACTATATATAATGACATTTGAATAACAATCGCGTCTTCAATCCACAATAATTCTACAGACAATAATATATAATTAAACATGTACATTGTACATGTACTTACCTCATATTGCATTACTTCCCATGATTGAGTAACATATTGGTTGACATATTGATTGCGATTATGCATATAAACATAGAAATAAGTCGTACTTAAATAGTATAAAAGAATTACGCTATTGGAGAAATCGTGTAGAGATATTTTAGTAAAGTGAAAAATATTCAGTTCTTTTCAAGATAATTAGGTACTACGCAAATCCATCGAAATTGAACATTTAAACGAAAAATGATGATTTTAGTTATTTGAAATTCAAAAAAAAAAATTATTCGTTGATACTTTTTGTTACTGCATGTCTGCATGTATTTTTTGTTATACACAATGCAATTTTTAAAATATTTAAATTAATTTTAAGCTACATTTACCAGGAACCTATTCATACCGTTCTGCGGTATTGATTATAATTAAATAACAGTTGCAGTAATATTCTATAAAATAATATTTTAATATATATTATAAAATAGGTGTAATGTATATGCTATTTATTTTTTTGTAAAAATTAGTTCAATCTAGCTTATTACTTACAAACAATAATAAATAAATAAACTGTTAGTATAAAATATATAATATAATAATATATCCTAAAAAAAAAGACTGACGGTCTTCGCTCAGAATCATTTTTCATCTTAAACACAATATTACAATGTTTTATCATTGAAATCAAATTTAACACATCCATTACAGTGCCTTACTAAATGATGAAGTTTATTCGACACCTACTATATAAATAACAAATAATTTCCGTATTTTAGTAAAATTTGAAATATTTTAACATAATTTTGATTTTAAACATTAATTATTTTATTTCCTTAAAGAGAAATTGAAAATAACTCAAATTTACCTAACTAGTTTTTATTAATTTTAAATTAAATATTAGAAACTTTAATAAGGTTGGCTTGGGTATTTGGTTGGTTGGTAATAAGAAATAACCTTGTGATAAAGAATTATAATCTAAACTTTTGCTATCAGTCAATAATAGGTAATATCTAATAATAAGATAATTGGGTCAAGAACATTGTAATCATAGATCATACTATCATAGAAATAAATCTTAGTAATAGTTTTGTTTGGTTTCAATTTGAACTTTAAAATACTTCTTATACACCAAATGGCCCAAATACTACTGTTTTTATTGATTACCTATATAATATAATAACTTTTAAAGACATTCTAAAAATTAAATAAAATACCCAGTTCTTTTTATCAGTGGCATACGCAGGATTTTTCAATGGGGGGGGGGGGGGGGCTTGAAAATTAGTTACAATTTTATTTTTGTTTTGTCCAGTCTAATAATTTCAGACGTTTATTCGAGGTATTTTCAAATGTTTGTAACTTTTCAACTTTTCTGGTAGAAAAAATGCTCTGATCATAAGCTTCGATTCCCAATGTATGTTTTTGGAAGCAAATTTGATCTAGTTGGTTCTTTTAGCAGGTCGAAATTGAAAATGCTCAGTGCTTTTTAAAATAATTGGGGAAAAAAATGAAAATTTATTAAAATTGTTTGGTAACCAGCTTGGTTATACCATCCTCACTTGGATTGTATTTGATTAGTTTAAATTTTTTCTATAAATATCAATAAAAAATTATTTATCAAAAAGTCAAAAAGCTTAAAAATATAATACGTAAGTTTTTATTATAGGTAAAATATTAACGATACATATAGGCATCATGGTTATTTTTTATAAGCATTTAAAGTTCAAATTTCTACAAAACCACAGTTAATTTGTATAGCTAGACAATTTAATTCAAGGTCTTTCATATAAATAGTTCATACTTTTACCGAAAAATTACAGATAATTTTAAGAAAATTGGTATGCAAATACAATGTTTTTTCAAAAATGAATTCATTCTGGTCAGATGTATATGAAATTTACGTCTTGCTTACTATAGTTGACAATTGAAACTTGATAAATATTTTTTTTTAAAGTAATATTATACGGACAATAGGGGAGGGGGGGCTACAGCCTGTTAGCCCCCCCCTGCGGACGCCACTGCTTTTCATAATATTGATTGGATAATTCATTGATTTGTTCATGGTTATTGTTTTATTTATTTTATTTTAATACGGGCCGCAGCCCAAAGTACAGAATATAAATTTAACATAGTAAAAGTACAATACAAAATGTGTAGTAGATATAACAATTAAAAAAGAAAAGGAAATAAGACAAAAGAAAAAAATTACAAATTATAACTTAAAAACTAAAAGACGGATCCTCATTGGCAATACGCATCATCCTATTTAGTGGTTTGTTACGGGAATAATTTATCGTACACAGTGGAATAGCAGTGTAATTGTTGTAATCAAAAACGAATAACTACTTGAAATTTTCACAAATATTAATAGTTTTACATGTTAATAATTTTACATACATGGTACAATTTTCGAAATATGTTTTCTGTTTTTGAGCTATTTATAGACATTTGACATTTTTTATTTTATTTAGTTTATTTTATATAAATATTGATAAAAAAATGTTCGTTTGATCAAAAATCTTGAAAATGTAATGCAAGTTCACCATAAGTTATTATAGGTTATTTATAACTTTTAAAGAGACATTGGCATTTTTTTTATAAGCTTATGAAGTTATATACGAAATTCGTCATAATTTGAAAACTATATTTTGTACTTAAATTACATTTTCAAAACATTTAGAAAAATAATTGTATGCTGTTGCCTATTAGATTTTGAGCGGAGCGAGGAAGCTAGTGGTTTTACAATGTTGTTTATTTTTTTAATTTTTTTTTTTTTATCTTGTATACAAAATTTCTACCAGAAGGAGTCCTTTGATTTCAACATATAGTACCTTATAAAGATAAGGATCTTTTAGCAAATTGGATCAAGATTGTACTTTAAGAAAGGCCACTTTTCGATTTTCTCAATAGTTATTTAATGCCACGGGAAAAACTACCGACAAAATACTAAAAACCGCTAAAAATGGGATTTTAATTTCTAACGATTTGTTAATCACCATAGCAACGAATAAAAAATAATAATATTATAATATTAATTCAACTTACCAGGCTATAATAAATAATAACAATATAAAAAATCCTGACTGACAAACCGTATCCGCTTAGAATCGTTTTTCTTATACAATGATATCATTGAATTCAAGTTTAATACAATCCATTATACATTGACTAACTTGTAACCTAATGTACTGCAGCGCGACATCCACTTATCCGCATTTTATACTATGAACCTGTTAAATTGACTATATATTATGTTCCTGGCATACCTTGTCTAAAAAGTTAATAACGATAAAAAATACAATGCTTTCGGCAAAAATTAATTCAACCTACCGTCTTACTAATACTAAAATAAATTATTAAAATGGCAATATCCCAATCGGAAAATTGTGACTTACGCCGACACTCACGAAGGGCGCAGTACTGTGACTGTACTGGAAGCCAACAGTTGGCTGGCCCTTACGGGTACAGTACTGGCCATAATTTTATCCAGTACTACACCAGTACTGGAAAACCAGCACTGGTAGTTTAGTGCTGATCTAGTACTGGCATATTACGGGCCAGTATCAATATGCTAGCAAAGGCTAGCCAGTGTTCGTCGTAGTTATGCCTACGTTGGCAGAATACGGGCATATTACGGGCTTCAATCGATATGCTAGTAAAGGCTAGCCACTGTTCCTCGTAGTTGAGCCTAGGTTGGCGGAGTACTGGCATTTTACGGACTCTGTTTCAATGGCGAGCAAGGGCCAGCCAGTGTTTGACGTAGTTATGCCTACATTGCAAGTACCTATAAATGTTTCATAAAATTGACTTAACTAGCAATAAAGACTGACTGCTTGTTTTTGCTCAAAATCATTTTTTGTAATGATTTGTCATTGGATTGAAATTTAACGCATTAATTATAATTTATAGTGATTTACTCAATGCTAAGTACACTCGTCACTGGTACTGTACTGCTGCAGAGCGGTTACCTATACTTGCTACCTTTTTGTGAATGGTTTTAACTGATTGTTAACTGTAACTGACTATAGCTGGTACATGTTTGTTTATATTTCTAGTTTACTTTATAATAAATTTACAACTGGAAGATGGGTGTATCTTATCATCGGAGAAGTTACAGCAAGTTTGACGGAAGTGATAATTTACTTTGCAGTAACGGCTTTTATCATGCCATTTATGTGTTTGTTGATTGGTCACAGAATGTGTTCATGGTTTTCAAGTATGTTTAAACTTAAAACATTACACATATGTTTTTGACTCTTTTGAATAAATAAAAATGTGCTGTTTGGTTAGGTTAAATAATAATCACTACTTAAAATTAATTTTCAGGCTCACAAATGAAAGGAAAACATAAAATGTCTTAAGAACAGTACAAATATTCATAAAGTATTTATATGATAAATAATAGTCAAATCTTTATAACATAGTATTACACTATTACTTTTGCAACAACGTTTACCAAAATAAATATTCTTGATTTTATTTATTAAAAACAAGTATCTAATAACATATTATTGACTATAAAATTTATAACAATTTTATTTGTATTAACGTGTAATTTTTAAACTGTAGAAGTTATAATTATGTTAACATACAGAACACGTTTAAGATGACTAATTGTCACAAAACCAGTTTTGGTGATGAACAAATGTTTTATATTTTATAATGGGTAAATCAAACGGTGTGTTGATGTGAAGTGATATTAATTATATTATTTAATGTATTATTTTTATTATAATAAATAGTTACCTAAATTAAAATATGTATTATTAGTCATTGCTAAACTAAAATTGCTTAATCATTTGTTTATCTAATAAAAACAATTGCATTAAAATTAACTCTTATGTGAAACATATGAAAATATGTGAAAGAGTTTTGAATGTTGGTGATGTACTACAATAAAATATGTACCTACTGTAAAAAACAATTTTTTTTTTCATTGAAAACAAATTAAATTTATTTTTAGATTTTAGGTACTTTCATACTTTGCCTACTGTATAGACTATATTAATAGATAGTACCTACCTAAATAAAATGTGTGTGTAAATTATCAAAACGGTTATAATTTTTCTAAATTGCATTTAACTAATTTTATTAATATTATAAATTGCTGTTATTAACTTTAATGTTTGTATATTATATGTTGTTATTTTCTAAAATATAAGTTTAGGTTGTACGTCGAATTTTCACATGTATAATATAAATTATTTTTATATGTCAATGTTTGTTAAAATTATGATTAAGTATTTATATCATAGTTTGTAAAATACATTTTAAATAAGATGTATAAAAGGTTAAATAAATTTTTATAGGTACTATTATAATAGTCTATTGTTTATTTGTTCTATTTATATGTTTCTAGATTCTGAGTGAAGAAAGGCATATTTTAATAAGCTTAATGTACATTTTATATTATGATGTTTTGTGCAATTTTTTGGGTAGAGGGGACAGCTTGTAGTGCTAAAAATGTTTCATGTGTAATCATGTAGGAAGTTTCATTATATTTAGCAGCGGAGCACGTTTGAAGAACCTAAATCGAGTATTGAAGGTACTTCGAAGAGATAATTTTCTCAACAACGCTTGATCTATGTCTAAAGAAAAACTACCGTCATCGTCAAAAGTGTTATATTATTTAAATGAAGCAAACGCGGTTCGTAGAAATGTCAGCAATTATTGAATTATAGTGCAAACGAGTTTTTTTCACCGACTTCCGCTCAGGGATCACAATTATTTTTTTAACGCGATAATTTATCATTGCTTTTGAATCGAATATAACAATACAAGCCAACATCCTGCGAGACCGACCGATGTCGACCGGACCGCTTTATCCTGTCTGGCTTTCAGGTTTAATTGTTTAATACTGAAACATAGACACTAGAATGAAACTATTTTATACATTGAATTAATACCAATACAGACATGGCTCCCTGTTAGACTGCAGTTGTCAATTAATTAATAACATTATATTATTATAATGTGTATCATCAATTAATTTAAGGAGATTTATTAAAAAAATGTCCCATTAGAACAATCGATAATACGTTATTAAGTAATATAATAAACTGTTATTAAGTAATAAACGTATATAATAATAATAATAATAATAATTTATTTAGTAAATCAATACAATTTTTTACAATATAAATAAAAATATGTATGGTATATGTTTGCAACTTCCCATAACAATATTAATAATAATTTTAGAATTAAGATTCAAATTTAATATGCCATTAATATAAATAATAAATAAAATAGGACCTAGGACCGTACCTTGAAGAACACCATGTGAAATATGTAATTGATTACTGTATATATTATTTATTTTTACTAGTTGTGTTCTTTTTGATAAATATGATTGCATTAGATCATACATGTTCCCTCTAAAGCCAGCTTGAAATACCTTTTTTAGAAATAGAACATGATTAACGCTATTAAATGCCTTTTTATATCTAAAAAAAATACTTAAGTTTTATTATTGGAATCTAAGTATTCATTTATGAATTTATTGAACAGAAATAACTAATAAGGCATCATTAGTCGATCTATCAGGTAAGAATCCAAATTGATTTGTTGAGAAACATTTTTTATTCAGGAACTGTAATATTCTACTTTTTATGCACTTTACAAATATTTTTGAAATAGATAGTGATAGCGCTATTGACCGATAATAACTGCATTAAAAATATATGATAATAAAGGGTAAGAAATTGTACTAGCAGTTTTTTTATAGAAAATTAGCTAATCCATACGCAACAACTGAAGTTTTATTTTTTCTGAGGGACGGAGTAGCCGAACGGACTAAGGCGTCGGTTGTCGGTTCAGACCCGGCCACAGGCGGCATTTTTCTTCGGGCAAATCACGGTGTCCAGAGAGATATGCCGACATCCCCCACCCGGGCATGGCAGAAACCTACGGGTGCCCAACTTGAAATTCTGCTAAACCTAAAAACGTGTTTCAACAAACCGTCCCTCACACTATAAAACAACAAAAACAGCTTATATCCATAGTTGCCAGGCTTAAAGTTTAATGAAAAAAAAAAAATGAAGTTTTATCTTTAACTTTATTAATATGGTATTGGCATAAAGAAAAGTGAACCCGTCATATCACAGTTATTATTTGAATACTTCCGAGGTTTTTCGACAAATTCATTAGATCTAATATTTTACTCAATATCACTACCAACTCTGACGAAAAATCTATTAAAAATATCACAAAGTGTCTTTTTCATTTTCTATTAAATTACCATAGCTATTTATGCCTTTTATGATATATATATCATTTTTTTTACCAGTAACTTCCTTTGAAATTCTCCAAATATATTTAGATTCATTGCCAGCTCTTAATATTAATATTTTTTTTTGATTATGTAATACTTTTACTTTTCTTATTAATATAATTTTAAGTAAGTTCCAACAACGAGTAAATATTAATTATCAGTTCCTGTCAAAAGATCTTTTACGTAATTTAATGGATAATCGATTTCTGTTTTTAATAGATACAATTAATCCTCAAGTTATCCATTCTTTAAGCATTTTTATTACGATTTTTAAGTGAACCAGTAACATTGTAAGACGAGAGCGAGAAAAGTTGCTCAATTGTCATTAAAAGATTTATATACTTTATTTACATAGTTATGACATAGTATATTATCCTAATTCCTAATCTTTAATACTAATGAGCATATTTAGGTGTTATATATTATAACTCGTCACATAAACATTATTATTAAAACGTTGTGCTTGCAACTTTATTTACTTTTTCATATGGTAAAAGTGTAAAACATATAATTTAACAATATACGAGTAAGAATACATAATTGTATAGTGTAATTAAAGTGAAAGATGAAATATCTCTTGAACAGATTTCAGTCTGTTTGGTACTTACAATTATTGTTTAGCTGGTTTCAAACATTTAAATTGCATACCTTTTAATATCAGTTTGAAATTTTGTTCGATTTCGGCCTTTTTGGAGACGTATACAATGAAATGAACTGTTTTTAAAAAAAAAATCTAATTATATTCATTAAATCTGTTTTTATTCCATTACATAATATATATTTCACGTATAATAGATAATAGATACATATTTATTTTTTTTTTCCAGAATCACTGACCGAACCCCTCGATCATGATTCAGGACCCCCTTTGCCCCCTTTGCCACAATTAAATTCATCGCTGTCGCCAAATTCACTCAACCAAATTAAATTAAATATCTTAACTGTCGAGTTTGTCAACCGTTTTTCCATTTTTATGTACCTAATCTATATTTATTTAAATAAATATAATATGTAAATCCATCTTAATGACAGTGCAGCTTGTCCAGGCTGAGGGTTATGTTAAAAAAAAAAATAAACGCACAGCAGTAAAATAATATGTTAGATATAGGTATAAACCATTAACCCGTCCAGTTCATATTGACAATCGGAAACCGTTATGATTTTTCAAAAACAGTGGTCCGAAAACTATATTAGGTATATTGAAAAATCTATAGTTTTCGGACCACTGTATTATTTTTTTTTTAATCGTAACGGTTTCTGAGTGCCAAGACGAACTGGACAGGTTATGATACTTCTATATTTTTATGTATGCAGCGGTCACCAAATTACGGTTCTCGGATCGTAATTTATCTGGCCCGCAGACGAAAAATATATTTTTTTAAAAAACTATTCAAAAAACCAAAATATTTTTTCAATTCTACCGGGTCCACTTAACGATTTTAACGTTTGTAATGATAGCCGCTCTTGATAACTAATGGCCAACAAGAGTTTCATCTTCATAATCCTTAATATATATAAATAATATAATATACATATTATCACATATTCACATTGTATATACAGACACACAGTCACACAGATGTCCATATTATAATATAGACTTATGTCGTTATATTATATTGTAATGGCCTTATCTATAAAGAAACTGTTCCATCAGCTCGGACGACACCCATCGACCATCGGTCCGATCTGGACAACAACACTCTCCCTACGTACGCCCTTGGTGGCAGTCATACGTGATGAGCTATATATAAATGTATGTTCAGTATAATATTTAAAATTTTTGTGTATTTAAATAATAAATGTAGTCTTTCAAATATCTTTCATATATATTAATTGTGTTCTTAATTATTATTAAATTATAAGTAAATGAATATTAAACTTATTTATTCTTCTTTCGTTCAACGAATATATGACAGTATAAATAGATGTCTTCATTTGAATCAGGGTAAGTTAATTTATTATATAATTAAGCCCTCATACCTATATATATATATATATATAAGAAGGTAGTAGACTAGAGTGTGTACGTAATATATATAAATAATAAATCATATTATACAAGTAAAAAGAGGTAAATAATAGGTATATATTGCGAACACATCCTAAATTTACATTACTCCACGTTATTATGAATATATAATTTAAATCCGACTACTATCATGGTATAGTACTTGAAAAAAATCTTTCTCTCTTAATAATTTCCACTACAATGGAGCATTTAAAATATTTTAGAATTTTAAGTGTGATTTTAGCTCTCTCACAATAACATTGATCATGAGTGTACACAATCATCAACGAAATGTAGAGGTGGTAAAATAAAATTAAAGTGTCAAAACTTTTGTCATCTGTTCAAAATGGATATTCACATAGTTCTATATCCATTTGTTTTCACTTGATATGAAAGTAAATATTCAGAAAAACAATCCATTTATTTTTCATTTGCAGGCCAAAGTTATATGTAGAAACCGGAATCATATGAACTAAAAAGGTCCTAAATATGCATGATAAAAATGACAAAATATTCTGCAATAATATGCACAAATACTATACAAATATACAGTAAAATATGCATTAAAAAATATGTAACAAACTAATAAACATTGATAACAGCACTGCATGTCTATCTGGCACCACATCCATTATTAACCATGGGCGGTTGCAGCTAAATGTAACAATTTCTTTTCTTTGATAGAAATGAAATACAAATATTTTTCCTAAATTAAGAATAGTAATATGTAAACTAAGTATTATTACTAAAACATACTACCTATAAGCTATGAGTAACAAATAAATAAATAAAATAAGTGACAATTTAATGTGAAGAAAAATTAATATAATATAGGCAGAGTGATTGCAGCGTTTGTAACAATAATAATTATTAAGTATTAATTATTAAAGCATAATGTAAACAATAAATAATTATGCATAAAATAAGTGGCAAAAATGTTCCTAAATTACTAATGGTAGACTATAAATAATGGAAGTAACAATAGAAAAAAATAGGTTTAATTTAAATTCACAAATACATAATATTATGGTCCCAATTGAGCTAGATCAGTTCTTAATTTAGGAACGATTATAATATTGGTATTTTGATTACAACGTGTACCTACTATATTATGTATAATTTATAGTATAATAACATTATATTTATTTAAACATAATATATTTACATATTAATACAGACTCGCAATTAGCGAAGAGAGGTTGGATGAAGAGAGATGTAGGTACTTACTTAATGTTGGATATTTTTAATTCTTTACAATTTTTGCAATATAGTGCTATAATTCCGGCCTCTAAATTTATAATATTACACTCGCGTTATCATCATATTATTATAGATAGGATTAATATGTAGTATTTGTAGTACCCATTTACCTATACCATAATTAGTACCCATACTATTATATTTAGCTTAGAGTCATGTTAGATTATTGCGTAACGCGTGTACGATACCGCCAATGACGTAGCCACTAAGGTATTTCACTATAATTAAAAGAAAAAAAAAACACTGATACTAATACAGGAACAACAAAACAATAATAATAACGCGGCCAACGGATATCGCACATATTATTGTGTTGAAACGCAAAACTAAACAATAGTCGTTAAACTATATAGATAATATTATATACATGACCTACAGTGGCGTGGCGAACTTGAAGTTTTTCAGAGGCTAGTCTAATATTTTGTATTTCACCCACTGTGCAGCTATTATAGCACCCGTAATAAGTAATAATTCGATAAAGGCATTCGCTGTAATATTAATTAATTATTACACGATAAGTACATAATAATTAAATACTTTTAAACATCATTTTTGTTATGACTTTTGTACATTGATTAATAATTTTGCATGTTGTTATCATCTTATCAGCTTGAGGTCAGCACCAACACTATTGAATTTGAGAAAATTCGACACTGACTGCAAATTTTTGATATTAAGACATTCCACTGTGGTATTAATCGTAACTACTAACTACCGGGTTGTAGTTACTAAAGTACTATTATAGTTTAAATTAACTCATTACCTATTGGCGATTATACCCTGCAGTATCCACCCACGGACCCACCACTTCTTAAGAAACTTAGATAGTCTGCCTCCTCTCGATTACCCCCTTTGTTACTTCACGGTGCAGGTACGTATAGTATGCATAGATGACGTGGACTATGATATTATTATCGGTGTGTGGTAACGGTATTCGGAATAAAATCCTGAAGTAATAATACTGTAAAAAAATTGGGCGTAGGTGGAATACCTAACGGACCAAACGACCCAAAACGTGGTGTGTTTGGGCGAGTGTTTATTTCACCTTAAAAACTGTTTTGGGCGAAGAAGTAGTAATTATAACTCATAGGTATTATTAATTGTTGTTAATATAAATACTGCATGTATCAAGTATTAAGTATAATAGACATTGTTACCTACTTGAAAAAATTTAAAATAATCAAAACAAATCATACGCAATATGAATAAATGCATAATTAATAATTAATAATGGACTTTAAAAAGATATCATTGGCATAGAAATATTGTAATATAGTATTTAATGTAAAGTCAAAAATTAATAAAATAAAACCACCTAAACATCGCTATAGTGCAAATCGCTCACGAAGTCAAGAATAATTTACATCCACCCTAACGGAAATATTATATTAATTGTTTGGTCAAAATTATTAAAAATTTCCCTAGTTGTGCCTATGAAGCGAAAAAATCTCCGGAAACCCAATCCCTATCAGGGGAAAAAAAACACGCACAGTAAACAATGGAAAATGCAGATAGTGCTGCAATTGCCTGTATAATATAATATTATAATAAAAGTAGGGCTGGTGCACTTTGCATTGTTTACCATCAGTCTCGTCTCATAGCAGAAAATATGTTTCATGTATTTTTTAATTTTAATAAGTATTTTTTTAGGACATTAGATTACCAGCCCTAATAATACGTATTTAATGCGTATAAGCAAGCCACAACATCGATATAAATTAGTGCCATTGATTAATTTTAATTTGTACACATTTCTTCAATATTATTATACATAGTTATTGGTATTCTTTTTATTTTTTGATTTAACTACTATTTACTTTTATCTATTCATGAGTTATGACAATCGACAGGGTATGATAATATTATGCATTTATGCACATTGCATGCATTTTTATAAGTAAATGCAGTGTATACATTACGGCTTCTTCGTTTAAATAATAATTATTAGGTAGGTACTAATAGGGGCTGTTTTTTTTCAATGGATTTTCCCCCCTATAGATTTATGGTAAAATTGTCATTTTGCAGTGATAGTTTATTGTTGTGTTAGGAAAGGTGTCTTTTCGCACTTATTGACGCGCGTGAAAGCGTTTTGCAAGCTTTTGAATAACTCGTCCGTCACACACTCTTCGGCAAACTATTCGGTTTAGCAGTCACGCGCGTGCGTGCATACTTCCTAAACATAACTTAATTAAAAAATAAACTATCCCCGTTAAGTCATAAATATGAAATATATACAATACATCTCAAAGAATTTCAGGATGTATTCAGCAGGACTCTAACAATACTAAAAAGTTGTTTTCATTTAATATTATTAGAATGTTTCTTGTTTTTTTTTTTTTTAATGGTTTAAACAATTTTATTTTTTAAATACTTAACAATATAATACAACGAAAATTCTTAACACTAAAATGGTAAATAAATAATAAATTATATAGTTATTACAGTTAATATTATATTTATTTCCAGAAGTTTGTAGGTTTTGATGACGATATGTTTACAGCTATTGCCTGGATGAACTTATGCAGATTATCGTCCTCTTTGTTCCATTCATTTATTTGAACCTTGTGTATTTGTGGGTTTAGGTTATTCAAGTTTGGTACCTTTAATGAGATCGGGCAAAACACGGTGTTATAGAACATATTTTTATAGTGGCTAAAAAATACACTTCAAAATTCGTACAAAACGTGTGTTTAGAAAATACTCACTTTCTTTTTGATGCTGCTGCTACAGCAGCCTGTATATTCTTTCCATGCCCATAAATCTATCTGTGGTAGTATGTGTCCTTTACAAGAAACCCTGTTGTTCCTGAAAATTCGATCGACCGATTTTAAAGGTATCCAAAGCAAATAAAAATTAAAAAGATATTTATAAAAAAAAATTGAACACACTTTTGCTGCGACGGCAATTCCAAAGCGAACGGTTGAATTGTTACAATATTGTCGCTGTTGTCACACAACACTCGCGATAATTTGATTTTTTTTATTTCCGTCAATTGCTCTGGAAAAATACATAACAGTACATTATATAAGCTGTCAAGTGTCATCTATATATTATATATATATTATATGTATAATAATCAATGTACGTTTGTATGGGGCTACTTATAGCGACTTGGAAATTACTAAACCGCGATTGGCACCAAATTTTGCACTCATATTCCTCGATATTCGAGAATTAGTGTTCTTTGCAACATTTATAGAGTAACTATATACCAGGAGGGGGGGAGGGGGCAAACCGCGGCACGCGTCTTAACATATTTACTAATATAATAATAAGTACTTATTATTCCTTTTCCTGCTCTTTATATTATTTTTCATTATATTGCGTGGCTCACGACTTTTTTATCACTATAGATTGGATTTAAGGTGGCTCACACACGGATTTCGGTTAGGCTCACGAAAATCAAATATTTTTTTTGTTTACATTATATCATACAGGGCTATCATAATATACGACTATAATGTATATGACTCAATTATTATATAGAATTATTAATATACAATTAACAAAACGGGAAACTTAATGCAATACATTTGTATGGATTAATAATAGTCAGTTTTGTTTCCCGTGGCTTTTTTCCCATGGAATTTTTTCCGATATCCCATAGAATAATGACGTATTATAACAATATGCACACATTGGACTATTACCTAGCGTGAACGAGTTCGGTAGACCGGAGTTCTCGTACCAAAACCGGTCGCCCTTTTTCAGATCGCTAAACGTCTTGGCTATGATGCACCCGAACGTCGGTCCAACGATACTGTCGTCGATTGACCTTTCCGACACGCCCGCGGACCACAGGTCCACGTCCTCCGGAGTCGTGTAGAGGTCGTAGTACGCCTTCACCGTGGCGTTGCTGATGTCCGTCAGCATCGAACTCCATGACTTGATCGCCGGTAGCTTGCAGTATTGTCGCCATGCCGAGTAGCTGGGTATCCCGTGTTCCCGGGCCCGTTGTATGTTGATGGACGCCAAGTCCTTGCCGTAATCGTTGGCTGGTTCCTGGAACAGGTGGTTGGTGACCTGGGCCATCCGTCAAACAGAACCGCGGTATTAGTCAACGTTATTATGGTGTATCTACGTTATGATATATACGCTCGCTAGCTCGTGAGGTATAACGTTATGGCTGACGGCACCCTGCACCTATCTCGTTTGTGGCGGCCATGTCTTATCGTATATCGTTTACATTATTGATTGTATTATTTTTTTATTTTAGTCTGAGAGCGTCTAGGTATATACAATACACTAGTTATAGTGTATATTTATCGTACCACAACAGAAATAACTAAGTAAGTAAATTCATAATCGTCACAAATAAATTATTTGGTATATATTACGTATGAGTAGGGTAATCACAGTATCACACTATGTTCAAGTGAAAATGTCCCCCTCGAAAATCTTGATTTTACATTTTATATTACAAGGAGATTACACAGTCTTTGACTTCAATTTATCGGGTACACACAATATTTACAGATGTTTGAATATTATAC
Source organism: Metopolophium dirhodum (assembly GCF_019925205.1). Taxonomy (NCBI): domain Eukaryota; kingdom Metazoa; phylum Arthropoda; class Insecta; order Hemiptera; family Aphididae; genus Metopolophium; species Metopolophium dirhodum. The sequence continues at coordinate 3,414,271 of NC_083566.1, forward strand.
ACACATTATCATACGACACGTTGGCTACACTAAAAAAATTGTGTTATAACGATTTGATAACAAATTACTAATAATTACCTGTGAAAAAAACACAATTCAATAATGATGATTCATAGGATATTGAAAAAATATAACAAATAAAAACGGTTCCATTAGTAACTGAATAAATGTTCTAACCTTCAACTTAAAAATATAAATTAAATATGTCTTATTCAATAGGTATTTATAATTTGTTAAAAAAAAACATGACAATTTAGTGTAGTCAATATATCTATGATAATGACGTGTATACAGTAAATATTTTTGTGCGATCGATAAATTGACGGTCAAAGCCTCCGTAATCTCCCTGTAATGTGTATATACGGTACAACCAAGATTTTTTGGTTGGACATTACCACTTGAACATGGCGCGATTACCGTGGTTAAAAATGAAAATGGGCTGTGAACGTAGGTTAGGTACAGTTATAATATATACTACTTATACGAATATTATACGTTTTTGTCATAATAACCTGCAGTTTTACCTCCAACTACGTCAGAAATTGAAAAAAATTTTTTAGGTGGACAAGTAAATGTATAGCAAGATAATCCGCAAGTTAACAAGACTTATCAGTCAAAGACTATTCCCAAATAACTGTTTACATACATTCCACAATCAAGGTTTTGTACATGAATTAGAAAATCGGATTACAAACCACAAATCAGTGTTTGAAGTAAGTAAATGTATAGTTAAAAAATATTTTATGTTTTGTCAATCGCAATAAAACACATTACAATATTACCTTATTGATTAAATTAATATATATTTTATTGTAACAAAAGTGGCTATAGGAAAAAATTGGTAGAAAAACTAATACTACAGTACAGACTATAGACTATACCTATTCCCTTCTATTATTTCCGAAAATATTTTGGTGTATATGTATATAATTCCACAAAAAATGAACAACGTATCTGTACTGTCTGTACAACTTAATCATGATAAATTAATTAATGTGTATAAGTTATTTATTTAATAATCCAATGCTTTTACTAGGATAGAACAATCCGTTTAATTAAATGTTGATATCAGTTTTCAAGATCTAAGTATCATTTACCTATACATTATTTTATAGAACGTATACAAATGGCTAAATGAATAAGGGCCATTTCTATGACACGTCTTGTGCAAACTACTGATCAAAAAATCTTATCTAATTTTGAATTTAAAGTTTCAAGCTCTGATTGTAATCATAATATTTTACACTATTTAACGATTTAATTGTTTTAATAATTCCCCACATAGTTTTATTTGCATTGCCTACCTGAATATTTTATTCGTCGAATAACAAAAAAATTATTAGAAATATAAATAAATAGGTAATTAATTTAATAAGAATATTTTTACCGGAAAATATGTATGGGTATTTATGATAATTAATGATGACGTTATACCTATCGTGGAAGGAAAATGTCATAAATTCGTTAGGCGAGATAAAAAAAACGAGTTTGACCCGCCGTAGCACTCACCTGAGACGTCACCGCGTCGTCCATGGCCTGGGACGCTTGGTTGACCATGCCCAGTAGATACTGGTCCAGCCAGCCGGGCTTGTGCAGGTCGTACGGTTGCTGGAACATTTCGCTGAACCGCCTGGAACCCAAAAACTTGTGACCGGAACTCCAGCGTTCCATGGCGTCGGGCAACAGCGAGTGACCGAACCGGAAGGCGGCGGCGCCAAAGGCGGCCGGCACCGTGATGTCCGCATCCGGGTCGTAGCTATTACCAAACCCTTGTGCTGAAAGCTCCAGACCGTACTTTTTCATCGTGAACTTGCCCACAAGCTTCGGCAGGAACTCGTTGTAAGTAATGTGCTGGACTATAGCGCCCACGATTTTCCGCGATTCCTGTATAAAGGCGTGCACATCGGCACGAAACGAATGTGAATATACTCGCACGCAAACAATAATATACATAATTACAATATAATATGATGAGCCGTCATATTATATCGTATCGTGGACGGTATTTTATTTTGACTTGAATAAAACTAAATTTTTGTGGATTGTGCTGAGCGTTATATCCGCCAAAAAAATAGATTGTTAAATACCTCAGACACGGTGGTTTTTATAATATTGTATCTTCAATGTGAATAAAAAGCAATTTAATACATTTTTTTTGGGTGGGGGGGGGGAAGAACGTGTGGTGATATGTGGTGAATACAGTGTGTGTGTGTGTGTAAGCGACCCACAGTCAAGTCTTTCACACTCGTGATTCTGAAATTTGGTACATAGGTAATCTTATACTCGAGACTGTGCACCTCAAAGCTAATATTTAAGTTTTTAACCTAGATTTGAAAACTGTTAGCAAATTTGACCAACCAAGGTCATTCAAATACTCATGATATCGGTCATCGGTGTTATTGTGTTAATCTATAACTTATATTATCGTCTTTAGTATTCAAATAATAACACTCTGGCAATTAGGTATATTAGCTTTACCACCCGTACGATACTAAACACTGGATAAGCAATAACCAAAATATGTTCATTAGTAATAACTAATAAAGTAATAACTAATAACTCCAGTAGACTTTGCTAAGCCACGTCGATATCAATAACAAATTTCTACAAACAATTTCGGATATTTATACCATTTTAATCTCCGCACTCAGGCACCGCTATAATAATAAATTACAATACTATTATAATACTTAAAATGCGTACCCTGTTTGTATGATATTGATTTACCTAATTACAAACTACAGAAACGAAATAAAATTGTAGTATTATTGACATTTCATAAAGTAGAAGAAAAAAAGCCCTAATAGGTGACGTCGAGTAACCATAAATCGTATACCTACTTTTATCTGACTAATGCACAAGTTCATCTGAATTTTTTTAGGGGGTCCTTATAAATCGTCTTAAAACGGGACTCAGGAAAAAATGGTTCCTCCCACCGCTCTGAACAGCACTGAATGTATTGAATAATACTAATGTATTTTATAATATTATAAAACAATATTGGGGGACGGAGTGGCCGAGCGGACTAAGGCGTCCGCTGCGACGCAGTCGACCCGAGTTCGATTCCTTGGCCATGGACGGCTTTTTTCTTCGGAAAAGTCACGGTGTCAGGAGAACAAGTGTCGCCATCCCTCACCCGGGCATGGCAGATACCTACGGGTGCCCAATCAAAAATTCTGCCAAACAAAACACACACGTGTTCCTCCTCCTACCAACTTAATAACCTACAGTAAAAAAACTAAAAATAGCTAATGGCCTCAGCTGCCGGTCTCAAGATCAATTAAAAAAAATAAAAAAATATTGGTAGAAGTGTTCGATTTTTAAAACGATGTGTACGTGTAATAAATTATTTAACCCTCAAACGTGTATGTTCTGTATAGTCTTGGCGTAATTTATATTTATTTTTTTGAAGGTAATGTATGCATCGCATGACACTAATTCAATTTTTTATTAATTAAAATTCGTTACCTGATAGAGTCGTTCGTCGTCCCAGTGTGGATTGATCGTGCACAGTTCGTCGGCTATTCGGTTGTGTTCTCGAGTGAAAATCGTGTGGAGCACGCCTAGAGCCAGTTGTTCGTTCACGCGATTGTCGCCTACATATGCATACAAGTAAAACGCGCGTTGTTGAAGCCGTATATAACCCAAAAATTAGTAATAAAATATTATGATAATATATACCGGCCAGGAAACAATAAAGGTCCGGATGAGGTCTGATGCATCCGTCGTCCGGTTGATCCTTCTTTGGCGGCAATATTGGCTTGAGCCGGTTACCCGCCAGTACCGGGACCATGGTTAATTTTCCACCCTCGAACGACCGGAGTTTATTTGCAAGATTTTCGTTGGAACCATATATGAAGTTGGCGTCGATAGGCGATGTCAAAGCGTTGGTCTGGACACGGGGACCTACAAATAATAATAATCTATAAAATATATATAATGAATAATTCTTATTATTGTTTGTCCTCTATAGACTCGACAACTACCGGACCGTTTTCAATAATATGTACCCAAGTCATAACTATATCATAATATTATATCAATAGATTTCTCGAGACTCTTGGGGTGTTTTGAGCTTATTTTTTCAACCGACATAGGTTGCTTTAAGACGGAATCCAATAGAAAGATAGTTTAATTTTAATCCGTACGAAGACGGGTAATATATAGGTACTAATATAGTAATATACAGCTAGTAATAAGTAAAATGTATAAAATATGTATAAAAATAACATATATTATACAATTATACCTACATAATATTATTATAAATGTATGTACTAATAGCCAAAAGAAGTTATGTCGATTTATAAGCTTATAACGATCGACTAATGTAATAATTGATAAACATTGACATCTTGAAAACGAACATTTCAATATTATTTGAATTGTTAGGTAATCAATAATATAATTTAATTTAATTTGAAGACGATCAGCTCGCATTGAAAACCCTTAGTCCCGTTTAAACAATATTATCATTTTTATCGCAACTACGCAACACTTTTGACATTTCATTTTCACATTGGTTAATATTAGACAGGTAACCGTGTTTTCTCTCCACCTAGGTACCTAGTACCTACCAATATATATTTTGAATCAGTTGTCTGGATTATAATTTTACCATTCGACTTAAGACTGCAGCATGAGCTACGTCATATTTTGAGTTTTATTAACAATCGTATGTTATAACATTATAACAGGCAAATTTTCTTGCACGAAACCGAAAAATTACGCTGAAAATACGTGATAATTATTGTTCTGCGATAATTAATTGTTATCGACTATCAGTCACACTCAATAATGCTTGTGTGCCTGCAATCGATAGGCCGCTAAAAACCATATTATTCTCATTTCTGTACCTACGTTGAAATAAAGCGCGCGTAATAATATAATATAATATACGAAACAATATTTCCTGCCCTGTTTGATTGTATAATAACACGTACTCGTATTGGCTATAACAATAATACCAAGTGTATTCCAAATGTGTTAAATAATATTTTGACGTCGATAACTCTGTGTATAGAAAGCCAAACATCGCGGATTTGGAACTACATACATAGTTATTAATTATTACACTCTGACCGTCTAAACTTTGAACTCACAACTAACACAACTGCCGAAATTCTTGAAATATGTGAAATTAAAAATGTACGTTGTTGTTCAAAAGAGTAAATATATTTTAAACATTTTTCCCAAAATAGTTCTTTTATAATGAATTAAAAGTTATTATTTTCTGAAATAACGAATGTCTTACGTTAAATGGATCACACCGTAGTTTATGATACGTATTTTAATGCACCTCTTAAGAATTAAAAAAAAACGGTGGATTACCAGCAATTATATTCTAGATGCATTGTATTATGTTTTTATTCAATATTCTCATAATCAACCGGTATAACAACAATAGTTGTATTTTAAGAATTTTGGTAAACGTGTAAGCCGTATAACTCGCCCGCGTCGACTGTCGTTTCATATTATCCGTTACACAAAAATGAGACGCCAGTAAGCGTCCAACTCACAAACCAACATAACGTACGCGTTTCATGTAAGATGTCCGTGTGACCATGTAGAATATAATATAATAATACCTATAACAATTCATTTATTTCGACAATGACATTTATGTTAGTTTCGAAATGTAGGTAGTCGGAGAAAAAATTTCCCGAAATAATCGGTTTGTGGTCCTTGCCGAGATGCATCGAATAATAAATAATAGTTTTGTAATAATACAATATTCTCGTATACACAGTCGTCGAGTCTATAGCGCGCAGGTGGTACGATTTTATTCGCCGTATTATTATTGTGGAACGACGGACGAAACGATTAACGACCGGAGGCGCTGCTCGACGGGACCGCGTACGATTGCCAATCCCTTTTCGCAACGGGTGGGAGGGGTGGGGAGGAACCCGATTTGTTCTCGTCGCAGGGGTTCGGTCGGCTAGCAGATGGGTGAGGGGACGTCCTCGATCGTTCTCTCTTCACACCCACCCTCTCTCACACTCTCTCTGTTCACTCTCCCTCTCGCTCAAACACGCACTTTCTCTCTCTCACTCACTTACTCACTCTCTCGCTTCCCGTCTCCCTCTCCCTCGCTCTCTCTCTCTCTCTCTTTCGCTCGCACTGCAGGGTAATCGGCGGTGACGTCACGGAGGGGTGCAAAAAAAAAACGTAAATAAAATCTATCGGTCCGGAAAATTAATAACGGAGCCGACGACAACGGGGTGGGACGGGAAGACGCGCGAGCGGTGGACAACGTCTGCGCGCGGTCGTCTTGCATTGTGCGTGCGCGCGCGCCCGCTCGCGTTTGCGTGTTTAAGAAACGCGAGCGAAATGTTAAATGTTGCACCATCGCAAAACACCGCTGAAAGGGCGTCTTGGCCGACTAGGGTCGTAGCCGGTGCAGGCGTTCGGGGTCCGTTTGGCGAATTCACCGCGGTTGCACGTCATCGCGTCGTTGACCGTCCGTGACCTTCCGACGAGGGTCCGTCGCCGCCGCGCATTCGCCAAAAGGGACTGCATCCGCCCGCCGGCAACAGGGCTCCATGCGCGGACGGCTACCGGGGGTGGTTCGGCGCCGCCGCCGCCGACCGTCGAACCCTGCGAAAAGGTCTCCGGTACCAGGGTCCCAGTCGGCGGCCGCTCACGGTTCGCACTACCCGCGTCCCGTAGTTGTGGTGGTGGTTATTCGCCTGTATTGTGGTGCATTGTGTGGGTATCGGTTTTAGCGGGCCTCGCCCGTTTGAACGCAGCGGGTGACTCTTTTTACCCTAAAATTGCCACGGGTGACGGGTCTATTTGAGCTCACTTTTTTTTTAGCCTGTTCGAGCGCGTGTAACCCTTGTATCCCTTAGTGTTATGAGTGGGTACCTATTATATACATCTGCGTAAAATTTTTTTATACCGGTGTTAAGAAAAAAACAGGTGAAAAAATATTAAATATAAATAAGGTACCAGTAGGTAGACTAAAACAGATTGTATATGTATAATTGAACAGGACGAGGTAACCTATAAAGTAAAGTATACATACCTGTCTATAATTTACAACCAATCACACTATCACAGAAGCGACTATTTTACCGAATATTTTAAAATGATAATACCGGAAGGACAGTGTTAATATACTAGCGTTGATTATTCTCCCCAAAACCAATGTTTTACTGCCGGTATAGAGTAATATTTTTATTGACATTTGAAAGTAGGATCGATCAATATTTAACTTATTATTTCTAAAGATTCCTAATTTCTAAACAAGTTTCCTGATAACAAAAATCATATAACTGTGTAACGCGTATAATATACCTACTATATATGTCTATATGTATTATAATTTCTGGTGACACAGTGGCATTTATATGGGACAAATTAATAAGCAATATTTAATTTGATGAAAATTATAGGTGAGGCAATACCTTACTTCCCTCACCTACCCCACACGAAACAAAACCATCACTGATATATATATTTGAGTGTGTGACTACATGATCGACGACGGTGTCAACACGCGACTTCATCCCTCTCCGACCACCCCCGAGGTTATCCGTCGCACGCTCAGCGGTGGTTTTAGAGTTAAACAAATTTCAACACGCGTCCTAATTTTGTTTGTTGTTACTATCTGTTTCGCCCCGTGTGTTAAATAAATAATAATTATTATATTAATATAAAATAAGACTTTTGTGTATATGGGTTCTTGCCCATCGCGTGCGCGATTTTTTTTATCACCTATTCGCCCCACATAAAAAGTAAGTATCGCCTTTTTTTTTGCGTTTGTCCGTAAATTATTAATATTTATTAGGTAAATGGTTACGGTCAAACTATATTATCGACTTATCGTCGTCGTTTTAATTAATATATCGAAAGAGAGAAATAACTCCACTACAGACTGCAGAACTTGTGTTAAATTCACGCGACAATAATAATTTACGTCCTTTTATTTTGTAGTTTTGTATCGCGAAACGTTCGTTCGAAATAAAACAATATGTTGTGTGTATAGTGCAGAAAAATAACGTATATACCTAAATCTAAAATAGAACCGCCATCATCATTCACGTATTATGTACAAATACATGCGGTATATTGGTATATTGGTAATAATATCATATTATGACCATGGTATAGAAAGTCATGATAATAGTTGATGTAGGTTATACATTTATATGATATAGGTATCTAGTACCTACGCGTATTCTACATCGTTCGTGAAATACGAAAGAATCCTGAAAATTACTAAGACTAGGGACTGTTCATACCCTAAAAAACATTGTAATAGGTATGCAATTTTTTTATGCCCTAAATGTTAACATGGTCTTAAAATATGAATTGAAAACTGAAATATTTGATGGTAACTATATTTTTCAAAGAAAAATATTTTTATTTCTTAAGTAGTAAAGCTATTACTATATAGGTATGTTGTTATACGCTTCAAATGTTAAATATTTACTTAAGTTGGTTTAAACTAGAACGTACAGTTATAAACTTATAACACTTAGTCTACGCATTGACAATAACGATTAAAGAATATAAAATCGATGATGGACTAACACCGACCAACTAAAGTATCTTGGACCCATAATGGTCATATATGAATCAATGTATAGCTATGGAGTCTGTATGTAGATAATAGAATAATATCGGCGGTTCATAATTTCAATTAGTATAGATAATAGATTTATAAATTGATTATTCTTTTAGGTATATGTTTAATTTATTTGTTCAATAGAAAAATTAAATACCAACATAAAATTAAGTGTAAACTATGCACTTGAAAATGTAAATATGACAAAATATTGTTACCATCAACAACAGAAAAAAGTTGAATATTATCATTGAGTATATGTTATTGTGTATATAATATATATATACAATATGTACTCATTACTCAATGATATCATGCGAAATACGGAAAGTAAATTTACTATATACTCCCCTGGTGTATTATGAAATACATTTATATATCACTAAACCATAATATTATGTTTTGAACATTAATATTATAGAAAACATGCAAACTCCTATTGTACAAGTCCCTATCCCTAATTAATATTTATTAGTAATAAATTATTACTATTGTATATTATATATTAAATCGATTACCTAGTGGACAATCGGTACTGACGCCGGCCAGCGATCTTATCATGTCGATGCACCTCTGACGATGACTGCCCACGAAAAACTGATCATCGATCGGCACGTTGATCGGTATGCAATACGGATTGTTGGCTCCCGAACAACATTTGATCTCTTGTCTGGTGATCGGGTCTGCAGTAATGTGCAAGCACATTTTGATGGAACGTATAAAATATATATTTGATTATACAACCTGTATGTTTCTGAAATAGTGATGCGTACGTTTAAATCACGAAATATACCTTTGGTTTCCGCAGTGAGAGTGAGATCGTGGTCGATGAGCTGTCCAAAGGCGGCAAACAAAAACGTTATATCAGTGCGATGTGGTCTGGCTATGTCTTTGTGCACGCGGGCAGAAACGGACCTAGGATTGGGTAACGGAAATCCGGTTATGCTTGTCCTGATCGACTTGATACCTGAATATACGGACGATTTCGTTAATAATAATAATAATAATAATAATTATAATTGTTGTAGTGTTTTTTTTTTTTTTTTGAAAGTTTAACCGCGATTAGATATTGCCTTGCGAACATCAACACTTACGAGAGATTTAAACACGATTCATCGATAAAAAAAACTCACCGTCGCCATAATCGGGTGGTAGAAGTCTTTTAAAAGGTAATTTCGCAGCGCCCCAATGTGGATGAACAAAGTTATTACATCTTCCGTCGATTGAACGGAACCCGATTCCGTCTCCACAATCATTTCCCGGATACGATTTTAGCTCTTTCGGACAGTATGCTCCAATATCAGTGTTTTCCGTATTTATAATTGGTAATAGACTTCGCACTTGATCTTTTGTTAGTCCAAACCTAAACCAAAAGTTGAATTTTTAATAGTTTCAAAATTAATGAACGCAGTTTACAGGGTGATTCACCAAGCACAATCTCAGTTTTTCGTTTTTAATAAATTTATTCAAATTTTGATTCTTACAACTTTAACCTATGCAATTTTTATTCCACTCAAAAAGGCCCTACGGTAATACAAACCTATTTTGATACAATTATAAAAGACCTTTTTACTGTAATTGTTAATCAGGTGACTTGTTGTAATAACGTTGATGTATATAAATCAAAATTCAAATTAGTAGTTGATGAGTTATTAAATCGTATATGCTAAGGATAATTATAGTCCTTAAAAATGGTTTTACAAATATATAATAAGTAGATAATATTAGACCTATTTTTAATACTATAAATAAACACTAGGTATAGGAAAATTTTAACAAATTATAAAATATGTCGATAGATTATACTGATTACTGACATTTTCAAATCATTATTCATCATAACCATACAATTATCTTAAAAAAATTCCAAAAATCAGAATTTGAATTAATTCATTATTAAAGGGAAAATGGGGGTGAGCATGCTTTGTGGACCACTGTGTATAAATGTATAATATTTATCAATCTATTATTATTATAGTAATATCGGAATAGTGACATAAGTACTAAAGTACTAGATATCAAGATATTATAAATTACTAGCACCTAGTCAGTCGTATAGTCGCCAGTCTGGTCACTAATCAGTAGCACCTACCTTTAATTTATTTTAAGATTAATATGTTTTAAACTTAACAACTTTATGGCAATATTCATTGGTATGCTATACGCATTAGTATATTATTATATAATATTTTATTTTATAATAATATCGACGAAAGTGATTTAATATAATGATGAAATAAATGTAAAATGGCAAAAACTATTTTTCGTAACATAACAAATTATAAACTATAATAAATAAATGTTAAACACTGACCATTCGCATAAAATTCTCGTTGTTTCTTGAATTACGTCGCCAAAATTATCCAACTGAATATCCGTTAGATCGTTGGTTCCAGGCTCTATGCCCAATACTCCTCTGCATGCTTCATGGAAAGCTTCGGAAACATTGGTATACGATATACATTTTTCGCCATTACCAGTTGGTCTGTAATATAAAACAGTATTATACTAAAACCGTAACTTCAATTATAATAACTGTTGTTAATAATATATATATATTTAAAAAGATGATGAAATATTTTAGAAAAGTCATATACAATATAAAGTTGTAAAGTTAAAATTAACATTTAACTAGACGATATTAAACCCAATATACTATATTTAATTTAATTCCTGAGATACGATTAAAATCACTTGAAAATAAGATAAATGAAAACGTAGTACAATGTTTGAAAAGAAACACCGCAAAAGGCAAAAGCATACGTTTAAAATCAATAATAGACAGATATCCGATATCCTTGATTTATAATAAAAGAAAAAAAAATGCCCCAAATATTTTAAAGAACTTTCTCTTTTCCGTCTCAAGTTTAAAAGAAAATTTCTAACTCTTCTCACTCTGAACTATCATTTGATATTATATGCTTACGGAAATCTCCAAAAAAAATCTCTATTGTTTTAGATTACGGGTTAGCACAATGTACAAAACAGTACCAATTTGTAATTATTTTCGAATATAATTGTTGTTAATCGACTTTGTTTGAAATTAAACGGGATGAGTTTGCAGTTTTTTCTTAAATAGATTTAGCGAAATCACAACAGATCAATGTCGCAAGGGGTTCCCAATAAGTGAAATGCACTTTAACTTTCTCCCATTTGATAATTTTTTTTGTATAATCGATGTACTTAAATTAAATAGTTGTTTATTTAAAAAGTCACAAGTCATGTGACCACATGACTATTATAAGACCAATTGAGAATAATGTCATTTTATTTATTAAATAATCAATACAAATATTATTATATTATATTATCAAATACAATTATTGAATTATACAATAATTTATTTTAATATATAAACATTTAGAACGCCGACAAATAATGTCTCAAGACAGAGTGCCTTAAGAGTAAAGGTCCTCGAGCTTTATTTCAGTATAAATTACATAGTTCTACAATAAGCTCTTTGATTGTTAATTACGGCTATACATATACATAAAATGATCTGCACATGAAAAATAATTATGATTCAATAATTGTACGTAATAAAATGGGATTATTATAGTTAAATGATTGAAAGTATTTGAAACTAGAAAACCGTTATCTTTAACTTAGACTTTAATCTGTTAAATTTATATTTTCGTATTAATAGGTTCAAGGTTGGTCCATTGAGAAAGTTCGTGCTTCTTAAGGGTTATTTATTACCTATTAAATATTTACTACCTATTAAAGCGTAAAATATATTAAACTTAAATTGTTTTTATATATAAGCACGGTTACTGCTGAGGCTTTGCATTTTAGATTACAAGCATAATTATAACTTACCTAATTTAAAATATAACGTTTTTTAAATGTTTATTTTATAACAAGTAAGTATTTATGTGACCAATAAAAACCATATCTAAGCCGTGGTTTTTATTTAAAATAATGAAAAAGACTACTAATACTATTAAATAATGTAAGGTTGATCAGCTAAACTTAAATTGAGTCACATTATTATTACCAATTTTTTTTTATAGTAAATATAAGAAAAAATAAACATTATCCAATTTGAAGAAACGGCATTTTCATTATTTTAAAAAATAAGTAATTAGTAGCATAAAAAATTACCAAATACCAGTTACCTTTATTATTATATTACAAAATTATATAATATATATCCGATAAATCAGATAATGTATCATAATTAGTATGTACAGTAAACCAAATAGAATAATGTTTAATTATTTATTCACTTAAATCGATGATTAATGTTACATTGACATTTGATACTGTATGCAAATAAACACGTAAAAAATTTATAAAATAAAAATGTCTTGACGGTCTGTTTCGTGTTAAAAAAAAAACAATACCTATTTATAGTTAGGTTTAGTATTATTTTATACAGTAAAATATTTCAATATCCACCGGATGTGTAATAAGTAAGAACATGCAAATAATAATCCAAATAATATCACTTAAATATTATTTAATATTGAAAAAAGACCTAAATAAATGTATTTGTTTTGCTTGGCATAGTTAAAATATGAAATCGTTTATTATAAACTGCAATTAAAGTTGTATTAAAAATTTGACTTAATATATTTAGGTACCTATTATTTATCAAGCTTAATAATAATTTGGATTTCCATCATACGCATTTTAATCGTTCACAAGGCCAAGCAGACAATACTATTTCACCATGGAGCACATCCTAAACCATATGTCGTACCTACGACGCGAAGTTCAAATCCCCCACGGAGTTAAAAACTTTGAAAATGTTGTCATACTTACGATATGTACTTGAAGTGTTTTAGAGGCAGAGCGCACTCTTCGCTGTCCGATCTCCAACCATATCCCCGAGCCAACAGGGCCGCCAGAAACACGAGCCGCGACAAAGGAGTTCTAAAATAAAATCACATTCATCATCATTATAATATTAGACTATTTTATCGCGTCGTCGATATAAAAACCGAAAGAAAACACCACAGAGCCGTTCGCGATTTGGTCGGCGGAACTTACCTCATTTTGCAGGGGCTACAGCACGTGTGATGATCGTTGCGTCGGGTTGCAGTCTTTTATAAAAGGTGTCCCCGCTGCCATGGGACGCCATACGGAGAGGCGGCCCGAACGAAAGTCGATTTCGTTTTCAACGTGTTGTTCGCTTAATTTATTCACAAGACATACACCAATCAGCGTGTAGGTATTGATGAAATAAATTACGTTTCAATCGGCGCTCCGGAGAATCGTACACGCGAATCGACGTGTGCGTACCTATTATAGGTATAGGTAGTCTCTCGATTGCTGCTGCGGGTATACACGTTTTAAATTTTTTTTTATTTAATATATATACATTTGTGAAAAATCAAGTTTAATTTTTGGGTCGATCGGGCACCTTGTCAAGTTTTTTCACTTTTATTGAATGTTAATAGCTTACGTTTACTATGTAGAACAATAGTATTTTATACAAGGTATCGACATTTTTAGTTGACGAGACTTATTGTATTGTAATGCAACATTATGATGTTATGTATGGTAGGTATATTGTCAATAGTCATCATCACCCATCAGTCACCATCATTAATTAATATTGAATTGATAAATCTGTAATCGGTACATCTAAAATTCTTAAGTTACGACAGCAGTATGTTTAAGCTAATAAATAATAGAAGTCGATTAAAAAAAATGTTAGCATAATATTATGGGGTTCGTTAGACTGTTTAATTGTATATGATTCGAAACATATTTCCAAAAACAACTTTCTTATTTGTATTATAGTTATTACTTTATTAGTTAGTTATTGCAGAGCTATTATACTCGTCTATATTCATGGTATCACCGTACCAGCAGCAATGCAGCCGTAAAACTTTTGTAGCGATACACAAACATTGTGATTCTGATGAATAATATTAGGTATAGCGGTTATAGAAATAATTAAAAATGTAAGTTATTCGCAATAGTAATTAATGAAATATAAATGAATAAACTGTTATTAAAATGAAAACCCAGAGATTCGGTCAGCATCTGATACCCACACAACATGTCCAAATTGACGTGTCACAGTAAATTGACATAATACTATATTATATCGTAAGGACTTTTCTATAAAGTGTTGAGATTTTTGTACAACTTAAGCCTTAAAAAGTGTCTTGTGATGATACACACTTGTGTTTTTCAAATAAGAACCCCCTCCCCCCCTCTATATTGTAAATTAATTAACAAATATTTTTTTTCTGAAAATGTTGACGTATTAAAATCAAAATTCGAACGAGTAATTTCTCAGTTATTTAAGTACATACCTATAACAGTTCTTAAAAATGGGTTAAAAGTATATTTAACGTTGGATCTAGTATTTTTTATACTCAGACCATATTTATAAATTATAAATATTGATAGATTAATATTAATTACTAAAATGTTCAAGTCATCGTACTCCCCATATCTTTCCAACCCCTTATCATAAACCTATTATTCTTAGTACACAAAGTTAAAAAATTCAAAAACTAGTCGTATGATTTTTGATTTTGACATCAAGAATTTTCAAAAATTAATTTACAGTAGAAATATTGGTTGTAATTTGAAAAACAGAAATTTCCATCCTCAAGTAGTACAAAAATCTCAAGAATTTGAAAATATTTCAATGTATATTTCTCAAGTCATAGTCCTCGAGTATATTTAAAAATTCAAAAAAATCAGATTTTAAATAACTGCATAATTGAAGAACATAAAGGGGGTGAGCCTGCTTGGAGAATCAACCTGTGTATTGTCTTATCAATATGTATATTATTCTCAATAAATTGAATGGCATTTAATAACTATGCATGTATAGGTACGAAAACAATTTCTAATAATTGTACGAATCTATTTTTATTCTGTGAAAGTTTTCACCGATTATCTGATCCAATAAAAAATACATTTTCACTTAATTATCTAGACAACAAGTTGTTTATGTAGATATAAGTATTTTTTCTATTATCCGGAACCACAGACGAATATTCAATAATTATACTCTTGGCATTAAATCGAATAGCGATTTAATATTATTTCTCAATACCTAACATTACTTAATATTGAAAATAATACAACATTGTAAAATACTATGATGGACATGTTGGTGTTCACATAATTAATATGTTTAATAATAAACCGCATTAAATATTCAGGAGCCGACACTCGAGACTAAAAAATAATGATATTCAGTATAATAGGTAGGTTAATTGTCTTATGATAGGCCACTGACCAATCTACGTCGAAGTACCTACCTAGTACTCACATAGGCCATATATTACGATTCAATTTAGATAGATTAATCAACGTGCTACATATAAGGCGTACCCTTTTACACTGCTATGGTCGATGTAGATCAAAATAATTTGGGAGGTGAGATGGCACTAATCCATTTAGTTCTTACATTTTGCGTTTTCATGAGTTCCAGTACAGTCCTGTTATCGGCAGCATCGTGCTCTGCTGTTATTTATCTTATTTATTACTCATCAGTGATAATCTATTATATACTATTGTAGATATTTTAAAATTATATGTTTAGCTACGACAAAGGACCGTATCGGTTAGATATCTACATAATTTCGGTGTAAAAAGTTACAATTTTAGAAAGGAAAATATAAGAAAAAAGAATAATTACATTTTTAAAGATACAAAAAAACTAGATTCATCTTTTATAAAACGTAAGAGGTACGAATGAGGAAAAGAATTAATTCTTAAAAAATCTGTGAGAGGAGTGGAGGGTTGGACCCTGGCTCGAGTGATGACATCCCCCGTATTCCCCTTCCCCCATTACTGCAACTTCTTATATGTATTGAAAATAAATAATTATTTTTTAACAATTGAATTCTAATGGGATTTTTATGTGACATTGCTAAGGGCTAATGCTTCACTGCGCTGCAATGACGTACTATTCCAACTGATCGTTAAAACACTTAGGTAACCATAATGATAAGTCAAACACAACGTAAATGATATTTGTAACTCAGTCACCTGTTTAATTCGCAATTCAATAACGGTACAACGACACAAGTGGAATTTACACAAAAATTTTTGTTAGTTTGTGAACTTGAATTTCATTTTTATTGTTAGGTGCCTATTAATTTTATAGGCTATCGAGTCGAATGTCGAATCACGCCTGAGAGATGGTGTGTATAACCGTTATAGTAGACAGTAGACCCTAACGTTATGTTTATGCACCTATACCGTATACCGTAAACCTACGTAGTACGTACCTATTGCACTGTAATTATAAGTCATGCGCGTACCTATATATATATATATATATATTTATTATGTTCTATGCATAATAATAATAATACTATAATCATACACGTCCATATTTTTTTTGTCCGAGTACCTTAGTTACAAATATAATAACCGATCGGCAACTTTGTGTGTCCGTCGCGCGCGAAGTGCATAATATACATTGGACAGTTAAATGATTTTCTAATAAATTAATAGCTGTATCGACTGCGGGGTCCACCTACCTATACAATAAAAAACAAAAATGCACGGGAATCAAAAGCGAGAAATAAAATTAAAAGTATATTTAGTTACTTTCGCTGACACTTTAGGCTATGCGGATGATTTGATCGTGAAATTTTCGTATAAAACTACGAATTTATATTTTAATAATAGTAATTTAACTCCGGCCAACTGCAGGCACATTGTTTTTCACTAAACCTTTCCAATTTATAATCGTTTATAGTTTTAGACCTGTTTCCGAGATCGTCTGTACCTACCTACCTACCTACCTACCTACCTATAATATTATTATAAGTTATAACGGTTTCAATTATCGGCTTGTACATAAGATACCTCTATTATAATACTACTTATAAGATTTTCATTCAGAAATTTACAGTGTATAATCATCGTAGGTATCATTTGACGGTGGTATCAAAATGGTCAAAATATAAAAATAAATGTTAAATTATATAACCGAATAAATAAACAATAAAAGTTGATAAGTAATGGGTATATCGTGTAATAATAATAAGAAAATTATGATTTGTTTTGATTTAATAGTGAAGCATGTAAACTATATAGTATTTGATTTCGTGTTGAGTGATGAATATAAATTATATTCGTTTTGTGATGTTTGTTTTTGTTTTTTCTGCCTGTCATCACGTTTGGGGCAGAATTCAGTAAATTGCTTTGATCATCAACTTTGAGGTTGGTTCCTGTAGGAAATTCGATAAAATTCCCTTCAAAATAATTGAAAAGTATGTTATTCGCGCACAAAACCTGCAGTTTTCGATAAAATTGATTTTGTATTTTTGTTGTTATAATCAAAAATGAATAAACCGAAGACACTTGACATTTTCACTTTCTAGACATGATTATACACATATGATTATCAAAATAATTTCACCCTTTTGTGCTATTTCTTATTATTATATTAAACGATTCTGTCCTGACAACGCCCTGCCATCGAGACCGGTTCCCACTATGGCAAGGTATTGAGGGGGGTGCGCAGAAAACCAGATTTTCGTGAAACTAAATGCCTATTTCAAGGTAAAAACAAAACATTTTGTATTATTTTAAAAATTTAACTATTACCTATATTAATTTTATTAAAAAAAATAAAAATCCCATGGGTTTACCTCATGGTTGAAAATATACAGGTTATTGCATATATCGACTCGAATTGTTATCATAAGAAACAAAATGGCTGCGTAAATATACATTTTTCATGTCACCAAAAATACGCTGACAATAGCTAACAAATTCAAAATCCCGCGCATATATTATACTTGATTATTATTGGCTCCCCTTTACGCTGCCATTTTTTGTTTTTATCATCAAATATTTAATTGAGAAGGGGTATAATTACGGACTAAGATCTTAGTCCGTGGGTTTAATATATGCAATAACCTTGTACATTTCAACCCTGGTTTAACCTAGAAAATTGTAGGTACGTTGTTGTACGAGAACCTTATCTATATTGAGTACCGGGGGACAAATTATCGATTATAACGACAACAATATGACGTTCCGGAAAAATATACAGAATATGCAGTTGAATTGTGCAATAATTTGGTTTTGTAGGTAGGTACGTGCGTATACGTGTGTACTGTGTACGTGATTACATGTAATATTGCGGCATATTGAAATTTTTTTTGTATATTTTAAATTTTGATCGTTTTTATTTGAATTTTAAAATATAATATAATGTCACACAGTGAATTGTTTTATGAAAAATTGAGATCAATTTATGACGACCAAGATAAAAAAAACACCTAATTAGTAATATTACTATATTTATTTCTAACTTAAGTTTTAAAACAATAGTACCGAATATGATACGAAATTAAAAATATTTCATATACCTCCGTATTTTACATATTAATACATAGTTTTCTTTTTGTAGAATAGCAATAAATAATTAATAAGAAAATATATAGTTACATTTTTTAAATTATACAAAATGTTTCATTTTTATTATTTGCCGGTCTTGAAATAGGCATTTAACATTAAATGCTTTGACTATACAGTATACATCCAACGACACATATCACATAATATGATTCATTTTCGTAAACGGTAAGCGTTTGCAGATCTCCCTTTTTCATTTTTAAATGACGAAGCAATTACAATAATTTTTCGTCATACAACCGATATCTCAATATTCAGGCACATCTGTTTATCCTTTCTCTAATTTTTGTTCCTTTGATCTCTTGCAGTCGTGATACTCTCGAGTCTTGGAGCGTTTTCGTATATTCTTTTCTCTGATTTTTCATTTATTTTTTTTTATATTGTTCTTTTCTTCTGTAATGCGCGCACTTCATCTGATATCTGAATCCTCCTTCTATATATCTTACAATTTACAAAAGAACTCTAACATTGGTTGCCATGGCAATGACAATTACGAAATCTATATTTTTTCCAACTTTTTTGTATAACAGAGAGACATAAGCGATATTTTTCGGAAAAATGAGTATAGGTATCGTTTTAGTGTATTTACCACAAAATAAATGAAATTAATTATATTAAATTTTTTTTTCTGGTATTATTAACAGTAATTTAAATAAATAGCAAAATGTCCTTAGAAATAGAGGCTGATACAGTTTCCGATCAGCGTGACAGCATCGGGTTTTCGTAAATCGTAGCTAGCAGTGACGCAATTCATTGACACCAAATGTACATTATGATGTACACATCTATTAGGTAAAGTCCATCTACTACCCTGGTATTTGTAGCTGTATCTAACTCTGTAAATTATAAATATAAAAAATAATTTTTTTTTGAAAAATGTTTTTAAAGATTTAAAATTATGTAAAAAAATATTTTGAAAAACGTCGATGAGTGAGTGTTCATCATAACATGAATCACCCGGTATACAGCGGAGACGCAATTTACAGGAAGTGTAACTGTGTAAGTGTTACGTAATTATTATATAATAATTGCACTTTATCGTCACATTGATAATCGTTTTAATTACTATTGTTCTCATTAGTTATTGTAATTGTATCGAATAAACTGTTGACAAAAATGATTTCTTATCACTATTCAACTCAGACCATATGGGATTATTTTTCAGACAACCCGACCACCGTGCGCGGCCAGCGAGATGTAATGACTGGCGAGCTCATGACATAACAAATTGTGAAATCGATTCTAAACGATGCACCACTGCTGAAGGTACGAAATCGTAATAAATATATTATAATAATATTATAGGTAATGGGGTGGCGTTAAATGGTGAAACGGGTGCAAGTGGCGTGCCACGAGACTAAAGAGTACTTGGAGACAATATTTTCAAATTCTTGAGATTTTTCGTACTACTTAAGGAGTGTCCTGTGCATATACGAACTTTTGTTTTTCAAATTATTACAACCCACTTTTTTTAAATTCAGTGTTGCACAGTTGTTCAGTGTTGCAACAATTTTATTTATATTCTAAATTTATGGATCTTAAGACGTACAAACTATTTATTATATAAATCAATATACAATATACATATTACATATTATATACACAATTTTCAAGTGGTGGGGGAGGGGCGCTAAAGCACCTTAACCGTGGTACAGATATCCAAGAAACCATGTCGCCGTTATTTATTTTTCGCATACTTATAAATTATACGAGTTGTGTATTTAATTATGGATCGTTTGTTCCGGAGCTAATATATAGGTAACATTTTTTTATTGATTTCGATTCGTTGTAGACAAAAATCTTTCATTAGATTCGATGCAGACGTACTATAAATAACAGCAGTCTTGTCACAATAATTATAGATGAGCGTCGTCCGTGGCCCGCAATACGGCAGTGGCGTAATTACGGGAATGCACTACGATGCAAGTGACATCCTCAGGTATTAGATAATATGAAGCAGATGAAGCAAAGAGATGCTTTTGCACCTGCTGAATCTGAACATATTTAAACCTAAAGGTTAAAATAAAATTTTATTGATTTGTTGATTTTTTTTGACAAAACATTACACAACGCTGAAGAAATAATAAAAAAAACGTTATGTAATAATTTTGTCATCACTTATCAATATATTATAATTTATAACCATGTCATTATCATATTATAGACCTGCAGGGGTCACCAAATAATTTTTATAGTTCCCTTACGCCTATTATAGGTAACATGATAAGGTCATATACGATCTAGAACCGTTTTCTGAGCTTCGTTTGTTACCGGCTAAATATTTTCCACCCACCTCACGATTACAGTTCTATCTGCGATATGATATTCAGATTTAAATCGTTATCCGAACGATGTCTCCAGTTATCGATGGACTATAACTGAGGGAGCCGTCAGACCCAGGATCCAGGTTGTTAGAACAAACCGTCATTCGTGTTCTTGGTAACACACCAGACATCAGGGGTCATTTCACTTGCCAGTAAATTTAACTAGCTTAGCAAAAAGACATCCTCTAGTAAGGACGATGTCGGTAGCCAATAATAATGTATAACTTGTCGTACCTCGCCAACTTTTATATCTCATATTATAATTTAAAATGTATTCATATCATCTGTTAAATTAATTTTAATTGTAAATACCTATACCTACCTTGTTAGTTTTATTATCTAATTATGCAATATAACTTATCATACGATCTATCTAGTTTAAATTGTTAATATTTTGTTCTTGAAAGCCGCACGGCGTTAATTCATACCTATACCAACCTACTACCTCAAACAGACATCCCACTAGTAGGCGCTGCAGTGTTTTAAAATAATCAGTATTTGACGTTTGCGGTAGATAATCTGCAAACCATACAACAATATAATACATAGTGTACCTACGCGAGCTAAGCTGCTTTGATTGGCTTTGAACATTACCTATGACTTGATTCGTCTCAGTTGTGATTATCGGACCGATGAGAGGTATTTTGCGCACCTGCAGCGGCTGAAATCTATAATGGAATTACGTCGACGGATAAGGTGCGTCTATACGATGTAACGACACTCTGACGGCCGGTTTTGGCGACGGCGCAGAGTCGTTTGAAATCGATGTTCGGACTTTCGGTGCCTGCCGAATCGGCGGTATAGTATTGACGTACTGCAAGTCGTCCCGCCGTCGTTTTTTTTACCGCAAAAAGCACCGACTGTCGAGAGCGCGTTCATTATGTGTGCTGAAATTCCGCGGGCCACACCGCAGACAGAGCGCGTATACCCAGCGACTCTCCCCAGCGACGTAATCCGTGGTGCCGTGGGGGTTTTTCCGTTTTTCGCGCCAATAAGTGAACCCCCGCCGTTAAAATATATCGTCACCACCATTGTGTCCCTTTGGACGCCAGAGGTTAGGTATATACACGATTTACACGCACAAAAAAAAAATAAATAAATAATAATAATTCATCCGTACTAGCAGTTGCAGCCTCCAAAAATAAACCAATGTCCCCTCCTCCTCCCTACATCTTTGTCGTAAAAAAAAAATGTCAATACACCGGCAGTTGCAGTTGCCTATCCGACGACGGTGATCAGGTATTCCGTAGTTATATATAATAGGTATATATTATGAGTTGCCACCATATAGGATTTTAGTGGTCCCTAAACTTCACCAGCATAATTCATAACCATGTAAATAGATAAATTTATGTAAGTATACATAATAAAATATCTTTTTATAATTATATTTAAAAAAAAATATGGGTTATGAGTACCACTCTGCTGTACAGTAGGTTTCGAGTGGGTTGCTGTAAGGGGTGTGTTAAATTTGAATTCGATGGGGGTATTATATGGTCTGTCAGTCTATGTGAAGGATAATTTATGATATGTTTTAGATTCTGAGTGGAGCAACATTTTTCTATTTACAATTTTTTAATTATTTAATTATATAGTAAACGCCGTGGTTTTATGGCTATCCTTGTCGTATCCAATTTACCACAAATTGCGATCTACTATCGATTACGGAACGATTGTCGTATGATGCGCTCTACTACACGATTACAATTATGGTATTTAATGCACGTAGATATGATACTCAATAGATAAAAAGTTTGTAAAGGAATCTGAGGCAAAAAATTATAAAAAAATATGGGTAGTACAACTCCTGCTGATATGCTTTCAAACATAATTTAATATATTTATAAGTATAGTTAACTATTACAGGTATTATTGAGGTATATTATTGAAACGTGGTGGAAAGGAATCAATAAAACCATTTTTAAAATATTGCAATTTTATTATTCTATCTCTTTTAGGAAATGTCAAATGACACATATTTAATTGATTTTTTATAATTATTATTTAATTTTATAATTATTGATTGTATTTGAAAAGAATAACATTTAAAAGCGGATATTTACTATTTAGTGATAAATAACCAGACGAAGACGACAATGTCGTTGATATGATACAATATTTTTTGATAATGTAACTATTAGTTATTTATAATTTTTTTCTAATAATACACTACTTATTTATAATATTTTTGAGTAGGTAATATTTATTTACAGTCGCAATGTTGCCAGTAGAGCGCATAATACGAGATAGCCTTTTTTTATAAGTCTATACTATGAAGAACTTTATACTAAAATTATTGGGTTTAATGTAATATTGTTAAACACATTTGTGTAGATTTTTAGAATTATATAGTAGGCTCAATATTAAAAAACATCAGTCATAGTTATATATCATATTCATCTATACAATGAATACACGGCTATTGAAAAAAATAATATAGGACGTAGGTAATTAGTTAGTAAACAAAACATTTATTAATATAATTAAAACTATAAATATATATTATGTAGGTTCAGGCACGCAGGTGCACAAAAATGCGGGTTCATAAAAAATTTAAAATAATCAATGTTACATATAGATATTTTATTACTTGCACATGAAACGACATTTGTTCTAGTCGAGATACGTCTTGTGTTTCATCTACTAAAACTGAAATAAATCATTGTATCTTTTATTTTTGTTAGTGGATTTTCTTTTATTAAATCTCCGCAAATGTTAATAATCTCATTTTGAACATTGGAACTAGTATAAGTTGCAAAAGAAAATGCGTTTTTAAATGTTATCTAAAATAAAATCAGCCATTGATTTAAAGTTCTAAAATTACCATAATTTGTTTGTATTTTACTTTCTTCATATATATTAACACTTTTATTATTTCGATATTTCCTCTTAAAGCAATATTTTGTCGTCTTCATAATAGTAGTGTTTCAATTATTGGACAACCCTTTTACGGCTGTACCATGTTATTAACAAATAAGTAACGTGTAAATATAAGTAGGTTGAATTTCTTATTCGAAAAAAAAACATTGATTTTACAGGGATAGGTAGCATTTTCAACTTTATATTAATAATCGTGATGTACATTGTTTTTGTTTTAAATAATGATAGAAATTGATGGACAATTAATGCAGTTACATATAAATAATATAGTTGTACAAAATAAATTTAAAAAAAAAAATCACATTTGAGACCTTTAGATGCATTATCCATAAAATGTAAATTATATAGTATACCTATGTAAATACCTACTAAATTAAAAAAACTTGTTGCATTTTCAAAAAAAAAAGAAAGGAATACGCATGTAACATAATAAAATGTGTTATGTATATTATACGTTTTAAATTTCTCGTTCGAGACAGCAGATAATAATATGATCGTGTTGTGTGGTCTGGACGGGCATTTGCTAATTATGTCAAAATAAAACTATTACAATAATATAATGTGCATTTTTAGTTTTTACACATTAATATTACTATACACAATATAAAAATTCTCCCACATAAAATTTCAGCAAGGCCACATGCAGAGGAGGTCCTCTTCACGTAATTTTTTTATTACGTTGGAAAGAAACGTCTTTGGAAACGCGTCCGCTAGTTTTTAAACCTAAAATTAAAAACAAAACGTTTGAGTGCAAAGTTATAGTAGTCACTCCATGTATGTGTCTGAATTATGAGCCTATCTCTTCAACGATAAAGGTAACATAAAATATTTCGAACGCATGACCACGAATTTCATTCTAGTTTTTATAAAACTGCACGAAGGGCATATATTAACTCATTTTTGAAAAAATTTTTATTTAAATGCAGTAAAAAAAAATGAAAATGTATGGTGGTCATGTGTTTAAAATATTTTGTGTCAAACCTCGATAACTCGAATTGTTTTCTTTCCACCTGAAGTGATTCTGTGTCGTGTTTGAGGTAAAAGTAATAAATTGAAAAATACCGAAGTCAAATTTATTTTCATTTTCCTCAAGATTCGAGTTATCGAGACTCGATGACAGTACTACAAAAAAGTAGTATGCAGTAAAGTAGATTGTAACAAACTCACCCCAGATATAGTTATTCAATCTGAGACAACTGACCAAGAAGATAATAGGTATGATGTAACTAAGGAACGAAAACACAAAGACAAATTTTGGAATCGTGTTTACGTAAATGTCGATCAGTAAGTACACCCATCTGCCGTGTTGAATTCGCAACATGATCATCCTGATGACACACAAAACAATTATATTATTAAATCTGTAACACTAATAACTATAATATAATATTGTTTATAAATATAAATTATATCATGTTCACCTTATCCGTGATCAGGCACGGATCCAGTGAAAAAGATGGGGGGGGGGCAATAATTGTATTACAACATATTATATACAACATACGTAGGGTCATGATCCGAGGAATTATAAAAACAAGTTGAGAAAAAATGTGGCTTTAATGGCGATGGTGGGGGATGCCTCTAGCCCCTTCACGGAGCTGTCCCTGTCCGCGATTGTATTAGATGGAATTTTTAATTTTAATATTTTTTTTTTTTATGAACAGATTTAAACTCACACCGATTTTCCAGGGGTTGAGTACTTGAGTGTAACACCGCAACATCAGACACGATATAGTCCAAGTAAGCACAGCGAATAATCATTAGGTCGCGAGCCTAAGTGCGTACGACGTAATTCGAGAAAAATCTGCCAACATAATTACTATCGACGTCAATAATCCTTGCCAATGACATTGGCATTGATCAAGAATAAAATATAATAAAAACATTTCTAAAAACATATTTTTTATCAAGCGGAACGTAAACAGATTCGTTTTTTCTGAAAAAAATACTAAAACGCACTGACACTAACTGAAGTTGTCATAAAACCGATTCAGATCAATTTATTAGAAAGAGATTGTCCGCTTACAAAAAAAAAAATTTTCAAGATTTGCAGATTTTTCACGAAGTAAGTTTTAAGTTAAAACAATTGGATATTATTGTGAAATCAACTGAGAATTTGAATAAACAAATTAATTGAAATCGGACTTAATTTCGAGCTAAATTCGCCAATTAAAATGTTTTCATTTAAAATTATAAACAATAAAAAAAAATAATTCAATTGAGTCATGTGAAACACTCAAAAACTGAATTCTACTGAACTACCTACATCACCTAAGATAAGTGTATCATCTATTCGTAGAATGGATTTTATGTTCTTGCGGTAACGTGTGTAATACTGTGTATGTTATATTGCGAATAGTTGCCCCTTAATAGTCATTAAATACTAAATAGTCGCTTCCGTTCCCATTAAAAAAAACGCTTGCCAAGTCAGGGATCGGCATGTAAACTTTCTTGATTTTAATTTTTAGAAATGTATTAACTGATATCATACCCAAGTGGTATAACAATTTGAACCCAGAAAAATGTTGGTTTGAGCTGCACCACATAAAATCATATTAATTTTCATTTAGTGAGATAGATCTCCGAAACCGGAGGGAGGATTTCGTTGTTTGGAATCTTGTTAGATTCACATTGGTTAGGATAAGTGCAGTGAAGATTTTTAGAACTTAATCTTTATTAGTTAGTTCCACTACAGAACATTAAAACAAATTGAAATCAATTTTATTTGGCGGTTTTTTATGTTTTTCAGATTTACAGCTTTGTAGTGAATTAACAATTGAAGATAAAGTTCTGAAAATCTTCACTGCACTTCTCCTAGCCAATGTAAATCTAAAAAGACCCCAAACAACAAAATCCGTTCTCCAGTTTCGGAAATCTACCTTGCTAAATGAAAATCTAGCGACAAATAACTCTTTTTTTTTATCTGTTAAAAATTAAATAATTTTTGTTGAAAAAATTTAATTCCACATTTAGTATTTACTTGATAATCCCTTTTTAATTAGTTATCAACCAACTTTATAGCTATCATAGTTTAGGAGAAAAGTTAAAAAATAGAAATTTTGGGACTGTTCACGCCGACGTATTTATGGATTCAAGTGGTTTTCCATCATTACTGAGGTATATTTTTACTATTTTCCTATTTAACACAAATTCTTGAAGTTTTCAAAATTCAGACTTTTTTCATTTCAATTACCATACGTACTTGATTAGAAAGCAAGAAAGTAATACTTGATTAAAAACCAAAAAAGTAAAATTAACAATATTTTTAAACTTAGCGCTACATCTACGATAGTATTTTAAGTAAAACTTTATTTCGATTTAGGAAATGAATACGTTTACATTTTGAAGAACGGTATGATGAGCTTCTGCGTTTTTATAATATATATCACTCGCAGTAAGACGTAACACAATATTATTGTACCAAAGTTGGAACCACTACAAAACGTACCTAATACAACATATTAATGACAACCTGCAGGATCCCAACTCTATTTCAGCCTCAGTCAAATTCATCATCGCCGCCAATCTACTCAACAAGATAGAACTCCCCAACGTATCAACTGTAGTATTTGAGCATAGTATTTTTATTATCATTTATGTATCGTTACTCGTTATACTTATACGTTATCTATAATATGTAATTTGATATTGTCAATATCGCTCAATAAAAAACAAAATAACATAATATAATATACAATATAGACATATTGTCAATCATGGCTTAAATATACAAAGTTAGGTATTGCAGTAGTACCCTCACTATATCATTTTATCACGTTAAGGAATTAAAATGGCAGCGTAAGGGACGACCTATACTGGCTATATACTATGATATTATATAGTATGATATGGACCGTACCCTTACGCTGCTATTTTATTTTTGTTTGATAACAATATTGGCTATATGTGCAATAACCTTGTATATTTAAACCATGTTGTCAATAAACCAAAGGGGAATTATTTAGATCGATTCCTACAGTATTCGATTTTCCGTTAATTGTAACAATTAATACTAGATGTATCCCGGTATATTCTGGTGCGAGTTACAAGTAGTTTTGTGCTTTATATACCTATACTATTATATATATAGATATATAAATAACGCGTATAGCAGTGGTTCTCAAACAATGGTACGCGGCAGGTGCTATAAATATTAATTTTTCTGCCGTTTAATTTGTAACGGACATAATATTATATTTATTCCCCTGGAGTTTCCAGTTATCGAGACTCGACAGTAATAATAATAATATAATATATCAATATATTATAGACAGTTGCTTACGTAAATAGGTAAATAGTTTCAACGGTGACGAGACTGGCAATGGCTGGTTTCACTCTCGGCGATGCATGGTAACAGAGACACAATTCAATAAACACAACGAAAATAGGAGTTGTATGTGACACGTGATTGATAAATACAGGTATGACATTGTTTACAGCTGATGGATAAATAATGTCGTTAAATAATACCCATGCAGACCAAAAGCCACTACACACGCACTGTAACATAATATTATTATACAAATAACGTGTAAACCATAATTATTAGTCTAATATAACAGCAGTCGGTAACCTTTTGGATGTCAATGGGTAAAAAGATATATATACATTTTTTACGGGCCACAGTTTGAATAGGTACCTTTTTATTACACACAAAAATGTATGGTCATTTAAAATTTACTTTATTTGAATTCATAATTATTGTTAGCTATTTTAGAAGGTATCTGCGAACAAACAACGTTTTAATCCGCTGTTTCCAGTCCATACTACCTTAGTTCGTGATTTTTTATGCAATATAATGTCTATTTTTAAGTAAATTATTAATTTTAATCGAGGGCCACATACAATAAATTTCTATATAAGGGCTGTGGACTGTGTCACCTGGTGTAGTTACACTAGTACGAGAGTTGGTGTATTTTTTGTTTTAAACTGTTTTTTCTGTTTAAAACGATGTCTTAAACAAAATTAATTGTTTGAGTTTTAAACAGTATATTTAAAATAACTTAATTTTAATTTAATATGTAATTTACTTATATGCCTATATGCCGTGTACTATATGTTTCACTGTTTATTTATTACTTATTTAAATTTTAAAAGTTTCTGAATTGTATTTCAAATATTTTCTGAATCGATGATTTATGTGGACATTATATTATGTATAAATTAAGTAAAAACATTTTAAATTTGGTAATTTATTCAATAAAATTAAAAAATTACACAGTATACTAATAATAACCTATATTATAGTATAATAAAATAATAAGTCATCTTGGTATTATAAGCTCGACACACACAAGCTATTTAAGGGGTTTAATATAGGCAATTTTAAATTCGCCATTTCGAGAAGAATTAAAACGTTTAATTTTAAATCCTTAAATATGTTTAAAATTTAAACAAATTAATTCAAAGAATTTTAAAAATGGTCCCATACTCCCATGTCATGGTTGTTGCGTAATAATTATATTGTAAAGGAAAACAGTTTATCGGGGGACAAACTTACAAGTTCCTACATTGTTTCTACAATAGATTTAGCAATTTTTCACACTAGTTAAAAGAGAACTTTATATGTGACATAGCGTTTTATATTTTTCATATCAATGCTCTTTTATTTTTTCATAAACAAATGAAAACACAAAATTAATCTTTAAGAATGAAAAGAAGTTGTATAAGATTTAATTTCATTTTGTAATTCATATAATTAATAGTTTAAGTATAGGCACAAATAGGGAGGGCTGGCTTCAATGACTAAGCTCCGCCCGAAAATTTCAATCGCTATTTGTGCTGGTGAGTTGTCTATAAATTGTGTAACTTTCTGTTAAACCTTTTTTTTTTTTTTTAATTTGTTAAAGGCGAAACAATTTGTGGGGAATCTTCTATTAAAATTGTTAATGTTTAATATTAATAATTTTTCAATGTTGACCTTCCAATGCCACAACTATATTCACTTTGCTATCAGAAAAGATGCTGATTTCGAAAATTGGAGAATTTTCACTACACCAAAATATGTAGAAGACAGAAAAAAATATAATAAAAAACACATATTATTGTAAATACAATACATTCATCGCTATACTCTGAATCTAAAATTTGGATTGTCTTCAAGTTATCAAAAAAATAAAATTTGTTAAAGCTTACTGTCTCCGTAAGCTTATCCCACCCAAAATAATTTTTTTTGATAAATTATTGCTGGTGGTGTGCCCGTCCTCTTAAGTGATTTCGATTTATAAAAAAATTTAAATTAAATAATTATACAGAATAATTACTGTAATATTTTACTTTGGCTGCATACGAACTGAGTCCCTAAATAAAACTTTTTTTTAACAAATTGAGTCCCGGGTTGTTTTAAGAGGTACCTAATTGTACCTATGTACTAATTCAGTCCCGTGAAATTTGAAATATAATATTAATTGAGTCCATGTTCAAATACTAACTGAGTTAGTCAAACTTAAAAAATAAAAACATTTTTCTTCTCATTTTTACAGATTATTAGAAATGTCTGTAACAAATGTTTTTTTTAATGTTAATTCTAATAAATTTGATTATAAATTATAATTTAATCATTAAGTGTAATATATCGATAGTTGAATTTAAATAAACATATATAATCGAACGTGTCCTAGCTGACTGACTGACTGATCAACGTAGAGCCTAAACTATGATATCTAGAGACCTGACATTTCGACAGAACCTTCGTATACTACGAACGGATTTTCCAAAATTCGCATTTTGAAGAAGATTTTGAGATTCACAATGCAAATCGAAAATTTTTATTCGTTTGTACTTACATGGTAGCCACTAGTTACAGATTATAATTGGTATTTTGTTTTTATATAAACGGTATTAGTTACTCGGGCAGATGAGGTAAAATCACGTATCAAATCGTCGCGTTTATGGCCTCGAATAAAGAAATTATATCTTAATTATATATTTTACTCAATAATAATCCTAGGACTCAATTGGTATATTTTTCGTTTATACCCAGGACTCAATATTAGTAAATTATTTTTTTCTCGTTCAGGGGAGTAATAAATTAGTATGCACTGTTAATTTTTATTTGATATTATAATATTGGTATAAAATATTTATTTTTTAACAATTATGGACAAGAGCCCAGTATATGTAAAGAGGCATAGTATGAGTACATATAAAATCAATGATAGTATATATCAATATTTTTTTTTTTTATTCTTATTTTTTTATTGAACTTTAGCCCGGCGACTATGGCCATTAGTTGTTGTAGGGGATTATGAACTATGGTTAGTAAGGTTGGTACGGTAAGGAGTTGTAACGGTCGTAACGATAGGTAAGCAAACACGTGTATGTGTGGCACGGTTTAAGATCTTAAACCGTGATGTGTGGCAAGGTTTTTACTACTACGAACCCGGGTGGTCACCCATCCGGGAGCTAGTAGTAGCGGGTTGTTACTTACTCTCAGTCGCATTCCGTGACTGGTAGCAGTCAACGCGCCAAGCCAAGCCAATAATAATTATTGTTTATTTATAATACCTAAACATTAATTTAATTGCTAATCGCTAGAAAAAAAATATATTTACCATAGATATTGGCAGCATCACAGTCATGAAAAAGAAGTCATTCACCTCTCGAATTTTGTTGACCAATTTTCCGATAATGACAGACTGTGGCATTAATTCAAAGAAATCCAATACTGTAGCTATCATGAAAAATCCTAAATGCATGATCTAAAACATAATACAAACAATAGTTTTACTCAATTTTCACAAGACTGCAGCAGAGTGCAACATGCATATTTGATACCAAATATAATATCTTTGAATCGCAATGACTCTAACAGCAGGACACTCCTACAAGCTACAAGTCTTGTATCTTACTGTTATTTTTTATCGTACAAATAACATAACTAAACTTAAAAACTTATTAAATTTCAAAAAATATTTTTGAGGAAACAGGTGACAGATTAAACCATTTTAACTCTGTTATTTTTAATATTAGAGTAAATTCAAAATTGACGTTTGATCAAAATTAAAGATATAATTGTACTATACTATTATCTAAAGCAGCAGTTCTCAACCTTTTTATTTCCGCGTACCACCTACACAGTTTGGCTATTTTCATGTACCACTTGACCAATTAACGTTTTTTTTTCCTTACCAAAATTGAATACGTTATTTTAAATGTAGGATAATTTATTTTATTAGGAATTACAAAATTATAAGCATTATTAATATGCATACAAATTAAATTAAATAGATACGATTGTTAATTATATTATTATTAATATCAAATAAATAAAATAATATTTATTGTGAATAATGATCCTTTTCATTTTTTTATGAAGGGAGATTTTCTTAGCGTACCAACTACGAGCATTCCACGTACCACTGGTGGTATGCGTACCGCAGGTTGAAAAACGCTGATCTAGAGCACCACGCGTTGGATGTTTTGATATTTTAATTTTAAAGCAAGTTATGAACATTTATAAATCATAGATTATATTGTAGTGGGGCCATAGATAATATACTTACTTTTAAATTTAATGGTACATAAATTAACATCAATATTAAAAACAACAGAGTAAAATGGATTATTCTGAACGTTGGTACTTCAGATTTGCCGTGTTGTACGTTTGTAAGACGGAGACAACACATATTTTTATATAAATTTTAATACTTATAGGTATGGTGGCTGGTACATATTGTTTAACTATTGTATTATTCTACAGTCGTCTCAATGGCTTGGCTATAACTTATAATGACTGTACGTGTGTTGGGGTTGTAAATATAACCCCCAAGTGAAATATTAGATGAACTGTCAAAGAAAAACTGATTTAGATACAATTGTTAATTATTAATTAACATTATAGTTTATGTTTTTAATTGATAAATCAATGTATAATCATTCAGTTACGTTTTTATTGATCAAAGTCCATGTTATAAAATCAGCCTCATCCCTCCCCATGACAAAATCATTTGACCGCCACTGCGTCCTCTAAATAATACTAGTGTTGGTTTACCTAAATACTATAATATATAGTTCAACTTAAACCCGTTTTTCTAGTGCATAGATTTTTCATATTATTCCTTTCAATTCAAAATTAAGTATAATAATATACAAATCACCTATTCAAATTATATGAAATATATTTTACTCGGGTAAACAATACTAAATCACTGTTCATTAGATGCTGTTATACATAATGTAATATTTATATATATTACATTATGTAATAAATTAAGTGGGACAGTACTATAGTATTGTACCTATACTGATTATTTTGCTGTCCCACTTAATTTATTATATACTAAATATATAATTTGACAAAGTCTTTTTAATAAATTGCCATTAAAACATATAATACATTATGTAATTAAACATAAAATATAAGTAATTTTAAAATATTGAAATTTAAAACCATTATAATATACTCACACACATTACAATCTACGGAAATTGTTTTATTTTGTTGATAAAACTGCAAATTCATTAGGTACCTATCTAACTTTGTCCTTGAAAAATTATAACGAAATATTGTTAATTGATAATTTAATAAATATTATTATGAAATAAAACTAGAAAATGCGTATGTACTATACCTTGCATGTAATCTTTTGAATATGTTCAAATTATTTTTTCTTACTGTTTGACGCACTTACGAGAGATTTATTATATTTTTTATTATATGAATATGAGATAAAACATTGAAATATTAATAACATTAATCACCTAAAAATTTTGAAACGGTATCAAAAATTTAGTTATAAATTATTTTGAAATGTAAACTCATCTAGTTAGGTTATACGTATGGGTACACTTAATGTAGATAAGAAACATAATATTATAATACACCGCAAACGTAGAAATGAATCATGCTTTCGAAAACCCAGAATAGGCGAAATCCGATTTACTAAAACTTGGACCACTTTGCATATTGTTTTTATTTTTTACTCTTACCTAAATAATAATATATCGAATCAAAAATATTCAATTCAGATAAAAGCTGCTACAGCAAACATACGAAACATTGCGAGGACGTAGTTGTACACGAAAGTGCAATAAGCCGTGGGGTAATAGTTAGGACGCTATTGGTAAAAGACAAAATTTGTCATTTTCATGGCGTAATAATATTATATTCTGATTTATAGCTTTTCGTGTAACTATTAAAGAGCTGATCCAGCTCGGAGATCACATTTTCGAACACATTTCAAACATGATGCTGAACGACCATGATACGTGTCTTGTACATGAATTCAAAGGTTTTAATATATTTTTCTTCTTGATACTTCATTGAAATATTGCCCATGTTTTACTTCTTAGAGATTTTTACTGTCATACAACCTTTTTTATTTCGATTCCACTAATTACAGACACATGCACCGGAACTACTCACATAACACTGTAATTTACATGAATATTTATTATAAAATATTCACCGGGAGGCATAATTTCCGTTTCATTATGAATCACGCCATTAGTAGTAAATCAACAATATTACTGTATTAGTATTTAAATACTTATCGGTAGAGAGCTTTTTTAAGTCCTTCTAAAAATTATCAGTATCAAAATAATACACGCGAATGGTGTATTGTATAGGTACCTGCAGTATAGGTAATTCGCTTGACAGTAGTTTCGATAGTGAATCGATTACTAAATTGGAGTTTAATAATATGGAATGTGTCACAAAATTAAATATTTAGATACTATATTAT
The DNA here is from genome assembly GCF_019925205.1 of Metopolophium dirhodum. Taxonomy (NCBI): domain Eukaryota; kingdom Metazoa; phylum Arthropoda; class Insecta; order Hemiptera; family Aphididae; genus Metopolophium; species Metopolophium dirhodum. The sequence goes on from NC_083566.1 coordinate 3,449,088, forward strand.
TCTGAAATAATAATACTAACGCCCAATAATGAAAAAAAAAATTAAGATTAAAACGTATTTTGAATAATGAATTATTAAAAATAATCAAACAAGTTTTAATAATGAAAATAAACTCAATAGCCAGCCGTAGACCGCAGCACACCATTGAAACTTATTTAGGTAAAATTTATATTTGTTTTGTTATTATTAATGTAAGCACTATAAAAGCACTCGATCATTTAATTTGCAATTAGTTTTAATTTTTTGACAAAAAAAAATAGCTAACTAAACACTGAACCTATGGGTAACAACTTGCGAATATAAATTTCGAGCGGAATTATTATTAATTCAATAATTACAATTTTGGTGGAATAAATTATAATATAAATTCATAGTAATAAATATTTTGAGTATCTACCCATTGTAAACAAAGAATTCATTTTATTGATAATGAAAAAAATTTCGATAAATACTAATAGTTAATGATATTAATACGAAAATATTATAGAATTTATATAACGAACTAGGTGTATGTCTACATAGCAAATTAGAGCTATATATATAGTGTATTCTTCAGTTTCATTGAAAAGTAATAGACATTTTAAATAATTGCACTTAGACATTTGTCATCTATAGTCTACGTGAGATAAACAAAATAGGAATATTCATCAATAATTGCAATAGTAAAACATTTTAAATTAAAACTAAAACAAAAAATAACGGTTTTAACATAAAAAGTTAATGCTTATAGGTTTAGAAAACATAATATTTTTAAATTACATAAAATATATTTATATTTATATACATATATATAATATATATGTGTGTATCTTTATTGTCGCGTGTATACTTTCTTCCAAAGGTCCTGTTAAACATTTACTTACAATATATTTATTATAAATATTAAATCTAATATATTTTTTCAGATTTATTTTATTTTGGTTATTTTTTGGTGCATAGATAGGCGGAAATTTGCTATAGTTTTAGAGGGAGTTAATATTTAAAAATACTTTACTGAATATCAAAGCAGCTCTCTGCACTTGCAAGTATAATATTACCCTAAACACCATGCAAAACTAAGCATGATTTATTTTAAACATACTATGCTACCAAAACTCGTAAATATCTTTCATATAGTAATAGCATAATAAGAATATCTTACAATATATAAAATAAATCAATAATTATAAAAATTCTATTTTGAAACCACAGACATATTATTTATTAATTCAGTAATATTCAATTTTAATACCTAGCAATTTTTTTAACTAAAATTCCCTTATAATGACCAATAAACAATTCACTATTTTTAAAATCTAATTTTATGAAATTTGTCTACAGATTCAGCCATTTGAAGACTATCAGTTGAAAACATTTTCTTTAAATTAACAATTACACACATAATAACAGAACATTTTAATAATATTCTGTGATGAAACCAGAACACCAGATTCAACTGGCTGTGATACACCTACTTTAAAATTTATCAGGCCATGGAATTTGGTAATGAAATTCGAAATACTAACACACCAGATATTTTTTCTAAAATTTTTTTTTTATTATTTGCGTTTCAACAATATTTGAATTGAAAGTTAATATTTTACTTATATTATTTTTGAGGTGGCTAATTTTTTTGTTTGTACAAGCCCCCCCCCCCCAATTTCCGCCTATGGGTGCATATTTACATATTATACGCATATTTGAGTGTTTCTTATAGCATATAAGTCCCCTACGGCCCCACACACAGGTATAATTAATACATAATTAACTGTCAAAAAATTGTCAATTGAAAATTGTATATAAGTACCTATTATAAGTTGTAACTATTTAAAAAAAGATGTATTTATTTGATAATAAACTTACTGAATCATAAAAAAGTTATTTAATCAATAAATTATTTTTTATTAATTTACTGACAACATTTAATTAACATAATTGACACGTAATAAAAATATTTCTTGATTAAACCATATCAAAATATTATAAAATGTATAAACATTATGACTGTTAACAATATGCCATACAATTTGTGTATATATTTTTAAGCTAATGATCTTTATTATACACTAAGGTACCTATTTTATAGTTTTTACTACAGTCAAATTTAATGCTTTTATGGCCAAGAAAACATCAAGGAAACCGACACGTATATGGTATATCAAATAAACAAATTTATCGTAAGTATCTACTAACGGAATACAATTTACACAATATGATATAGTTTTTACGTACAATACTCCAATTGGTCAAGACTCAAGAACATATTTTGAACTCTGTTATATTGGTGTTCTATTTATCGGATTTATCTATTATTTGTCATCGACTCAGTTCAACATGATATTTTGAACTTGGGATCGAAAGTAAAATGTATGTATGTGCTTAGAGTTGAAATATAGGTTATAGTACCTACTATGCAAATAAAATACATTTTTCTTTTTATAGAAGTATTTAATCGAATATAAAAATTGAAATTTATAATTGAAAATGGTATAAACAATTAATTGGTATGTACAGCGTATGCAAGACTTATAAATATCTGGATTCGTCTATCAAATTGTAGGATGATAACTGCAATTTCCTAAACGAAAAATGGTTGCATTGACTATAAATCATATGAAAAATACATTCATCGTTCCACTCAGAATCTAAGTTTTCAGAAACGCTGGTTAAAGAGTGAGGGTAGTTTCATATCTACACAAACGTGTTTCAAACCAGAATTATATTTAGTCTGAGCTTTAAGTGATAAAAGTATAATTGGTTTTACACAATTTATGTAATTTTTTCTTTATTACCTATTACTTTTTGTTTGTCAACACGTTCTTAAAAAGTTTAGACTTTTAAGAGAAAATTGGATACAAAATATACCTATGTTTATATTATCCAAAAATATTATTTTACCTTTGTAGAACTTGTCTCAAGCTTAGTAACGCAAAACATACCAAAATGTGTAAGTTCAGGTGTTTTAATTTTGTGTGGTCATCTTTTATATTATAGTGAATTAATTTGCAGCAGTCCTATAATTAATACACTTAAAGGTAACCACATGCCTAATCTATAAACTCTCGTTGGTTTTTAACGATATTTTAAAGTGAGTTGTGAGTTACTAATACTTTGCAAACTCGTATAACTCGATTACAAATTAAAATATTGTAAAAATCTAAAGAAAGAATACAGATGTTCTTACCTTTAAATTTGATAATAGGTCTATTCACTTTTATATTTACGTTAACAACAGAAAATTGGAACTTCTGAAAGTAAATATTCGTATGTTTTGTTTAGGCAAGTAAGACGGAGACGACTGATACGTTTCGATTATTGGCTATACTCATCATTCCGTTTAATGGCTGATTTTTGACATAATCGGTGTTGCATGTATACGTGTTCAAAATAAATAAATGTGACGGGCATGAAATAACGATACTTTAAAGTTAATCTGTATCAGTTCAAGAGAGTCTATAATACTAATTACCATTAATAAGATGTCATCTGTGAGCTAAAGTATTTAAGTCAAGACCGGTGAAAACCTATCTGGTAAATAGTCATGGGTTTGGCCTGGTCTGTAGTAAAAATGTTTTATTATAAACGCAGCAAAGTTAAGCAAAGGATATTTACAATGGGTTTCTCCGAGAAGCTTTTTCTGTGATCTCTGGACAATCAAAAATATTATTTACCAATATTTATGAATTAAAAAACAACTTACGGCTCGCACGTCTTTTTGCTAAAACTTTTAAACCTCATTGAACATTTAATGGATAATCTGCCATACCTAATTTAGTAGATATCATTTGGAGAAAACGTCTTTGCCATTTGTCTAGCTTATTTGTTAATCCAATTTGAGATGTATTCCAAACTACCAAGCTGTATTTAACTATAGAACGGATTATTGCAAAGAAAGGGTTTTCAGACAATATGGATCAGAAAAATACATCAATTATACTTTTTACAAATCCTAATGAGTAATGTACTAAGTGCTTTGCTAAATACCATAATTTAGTATGAATAAATAGTGCCGCGGAAGCAATGCGAAAGCAGATCCCGCGGCGTCGTCGGTTAAAACAGGAAAAAAAAAAAGTATGAATAAATAGTATAATTCAAACCATAGATCAAATGTCAAAACAACACCCAAATCTTTAATTACAAGTAAAATATATTAAACGGGGTTATCCATTTAACGTATCTATGACATTCATTATTTTAAAAAAAGTAATGTTTTGGAAAATATTTCTTTTATATTATAATTTTAATTCATTAAAAACAAAATGTTTGAAACACAATTTTATTGTATTTTTATTCTTTTAAATGACAACATACATTTTTCATTGTATACTCCGAAGCAAAATATCATTCTGTATTTGGATCTACAAAAATCAAACCAACAAGTAGTTTATTATAGTTGTAAGTATTTAAAGTATAATAAGTAGGAATATGAGCGGAGACGCGGAGTAGTGGACCAACATTCTGTGGCATATCCTATTGTACTATACCATTTCACTCATCTAAACTTAAGTAAGTAGGTACTTATAACTTATAATCTATATTCTATACTGGTTCAAAATTCGATTTGTATGTATCGAAGTAGTCCGAACAATATTCTTCTTTAAAACAAGCCAACTGTGCAGAATTTGTAATATTTATGTTTTATAGGAATCAAAAATGCATGTTGCCCCATTGAAAAAAGTTAAAAAATATAATTTTTTAGACTTAAATATTTATGCGTAAGAGAAATATTTTCAAAAACCTCGTCAATCGTTCATCGAAAGGTTATTGAAGGTAGTTAAGTTTATTGGAGGGTCGTACATCAAACGGAACACTCTGTATAACACATAATAATATTATAACTATATAGGTACAGCAGCCACCGGCCGCAACTATATCGTGTGCTGTGTGTCCGCGAAAACTGGATACACTCTATAACTCAACTCACACCTACATTACTCAGTACCTTTCGCATATTTTATAATTCTGTCTGCGGGAGATTGATGAACCAAAAGTCTATAGAGTTCCATGTCCCGCAAACAGAATTAGAAAATATGTAGACATACGGTATATACCGAGTAGCACGAGCAATACGACCATACAGTGTAGCAGTGTAGGTACCATGTTTTTGTGGACACACGGTATAAGGTATCGGTACTCACCAGCGTCCACATCGTAAGCATGAACGACATGAACTTTCCCACTTCGCTGATGGTCGGGAACACGATCGAGTCCCAGTCCACGGAGCCGGCCATCCACATGACGTGGAAGTACAGCCACGCCAGCGTTCCGTGGACCACGAGCCGGACGATGGCCGCGGGCGGTTGCCGGGCGCCGCTGTTGACCAACACCATCGTGCACATGTCGGACCGAAATGATCGGCTCGCCGCCGCGGTACACGCGCATACGCGCGCATCGTGAAGGGCGGCGGACGCGGAGGTCGTAATAATATTGTTGTACCGCGGTCTTTGGATCCGAACCGAGCGACCAATCACGTGATGGGCATAATATTATTGTAACACAATATGTATTTAGTACCTACCTACCTACCTACTGTCTGTAAGTCGCTGATACTAGATATATTATTTGTTTATTTATTTGTACGATTAAGAATTTATTCACATCAAATAAATTATTGGCATTTTGTGTTTAATCTGCGTGTGTGTTTTTTTGTTATTTGAACTTTTCTATTGCAGCGCGCGGTGGGTTCATCATGTACATACGTCGCGATTTTCGTAATGAAAAAACAAACTACATTTAGATATATAATATTGTACCTAGGTATACAGGATGTTTCGGCGTTTTCCTTACAAACTCGTCTGAATACGATAACACTCGTAAATTGTAATCGAACTAAAAGTTGAATAATTTTAATTATTTAAGGTTTACATTGTAAGATCGTATAGAAAAGAGTAATCTAAAATTAGATAAGATGTCCACACCTCTCCAATCAGTCTATAAATATAATATTATTGAAATTGATTTAAAATTTAAATACTGTTCTCCTGACATCGTGCATACTCTAGCTTAATATATATAGGATGTTCCAGGGAGGCGGGAATATATATAAAATAACTCAAAAGAGAGTAAAAATATGTATTCATAAATTGTATTCATTGAAAACACAAACTAAATTATATTTTGCCATTAAAGGGTTCAAAAGTTCAAAATCTCATGTCTTGAAATTGATGTCCATAAGATGATATGGTGTTTTCCATCATCACTCAGCGTATGTGAGTATAGCGCTTGAGATTTTTTTAGGGAGGATTAGCCCTTAAAGCTTAAAGCCCTTAAAGCCCCCATATTTGCGCCTGTCTATTTTCAGGGAATTGCAGCAACTTTTCTGTGAATATGAATTTTCAATTGTTGTAGGATGATTGGAATACACTCTGCTGTATTTTTAGATCACAATGGTAATTCAATATGGGGGGGGGAATTTTCAATAAATCGTAACAAACCATCCTGCACACACACATGTGTTATATAATGTATATCATCTGCAAATGTCACGATTGATAAGTTTAGGTGATATACTAATATTAGTTATATTATGTGGCTAATCTTGTCAACAGCTGACATAATATATCTCTAAGGTATCTACCTAATAACTGCGGTATAAAACTTTGTATATGTTCAATATTATATTACAGGTACCTACATCGAAGTTCTCGATAACTCGAATTATTATTCGAACGCCATAACTGCACTTGATATTGGTTTTTGATATCTCGGCAGTTTTGATTACTCGGGTTTTTTAATTTTTTCCCCCTCGAACTTTATCTAGTCCCCGAGAGTCGATTACTGTACCTACTAGTATTTTGTATTTTGAAGTTTTTAATATTTTTATTTAGTACCTATCTATATACTATAACATAAACATATCTATATATTTATTATAGACGACGTCTTAAAAACTATATTATTTGCCTTCACGCATATGCCATAGGCCTATTTCATAAATGATAATATTAATATTGTATTTGTTTATAGCTGCGGTAATCTGTAAGTAAAAAGCGTAAAAATTACCGGCCGTGGGCTTCAAGGCAATTAAAAAATTTCGATAAAGCTTACCCGCGGTAGCTCATATTATTATAAACGCGCTGTCGAAATTAACGAACAATCTGACCGATTTCTATGTGTGTATAATACTATAATTTACCTATACACAAATTTATATTATAAACCTGTGTAACTATAATATTATATTATATTGAACTCGGTGAATTTGGAATCAAAAAATAATCTACAGGTACCTCAATAATAAATATAAATAACACACTGCCAGCGAGGTCTGTAATAGTTTATCTCAGTTCAAAATAATAATTAAGAAGCACTTAATCTGCATAGGTCATGTACATATAGGTCTATAGACCTTTACTGTAAGCGTTCTATAGACTATAATATATTATTCTAAATATGTATAGATACCGTTTACAGACTATTTGCTTACCTATTTTAATTTGCGAATAATCTAAATTATGTTATCATCAGATTGGCTTTAGATAAATACCTTGCATCATACATGATATTGTATGTGATATTAATATACTGATATTGGTTGTATTAAATCTATATTCATATAACATTTTAACTATATTTCACCGTTTATAATATATTGCAGTATAAACCTAAAAGCTCAACAAATTATGTAACACAATATATTAAAAGTATACTGCAATATTGACAAGTGACAACTACAACCGACGACCACACCTGTTGTATAGTATATTTTTTCAATACAAATTCTCAATTATTTGGTGGTAGTGTGATATGAACCTGCCGACAAACAGAGAAAAATTGCCTATCCGTTTGATATTTGAGTATTAGATATTTTATAGTCATTACACCAATCAGTAAAATATTATACCTAAGTTATTAGTATATCTATTATACTACAATAGTCCCATTATACATCATGTTTTATATTATATCACAATTAATAAAAAAAAGGCATATGTATTGTGTATGTATAGTTTTCAATTTAATTGTAAATAATAACAATAAATTAATGATTAACGTATTTTTAATTATTATGAAATGTTATTGACTGCAACAAATTGTATGGCATTGAGTGGAACATAAAAAATATACATACCTATATAAGTAATAGGTATAACTGTATAATCGTTCAATATTTACTTATTTAATGACGCAGTTAAATTTCAGTCTTCTGTTAAACGAACCATCAATAGATTTATTTCTATTTAAAAACTTTGCAAATTATATTTTTTTTATCCACACGTTATGTGTGAATACAGGGTGGTTCACCAAGCATGTTCACGCCCTTTTTTCTTCAAAAATGCAGTTATTCAAAATCTGATTTTTGACAAAAGGTCCTTGGTAATGGATTTATACTTTATAAAATATGGGGGCTATGTTTGTAATATAGGTAACCATCGCATAGACGAAAACGTTTGAAATTTGTTTACATCGTCTATTTTCAATTAACATTTTTTTTAATAAAACAAAACAAATTCCTAGGTATGTACATTCTTTTTTAAAACGTGAATTATTGACATAATATAATTAATTTTAGATGCACATAAAGGCATTTGACCATGAGATATAAATTAAAAATGTATAATCCATAAAAATTATTTACTAATATAAAATAAATAAATGGAAACTATAATATGCATTAAAAATATACAAAGTTAAATTAAAATGTTTTTATTGATAAAGTTAAATGAATTGTGATTTACAGTGTAAATTTTACACAGTATATTCGATAACTGCAATTTTTCTAATGTCTTAACTTTTACATTTTAATGTTTCGTCTTTTAGAAATCAAAAAATGTCGGGTGCACTTTACTATACTATTTATTTTTTACTACCTGTTCACTATGGGTGCAATTTAAAATCTGAAAAATTGAATACAGGCATTTTAACGGTTTTATTATTTGTTAATTCTGATTTCTATAAAACGATTGATTTTTATTTGGGTACTCGACAATGCGAAAAAAAGAAACAATTTTTTTTGTGTACACAAATAGTATGATTTTGTCTGAAACCAAAAGAACGTGGCTCAAAGTGGCTGAACATGTTGAACATTTATAATATAAACTACAAGGTTCCCAAAGTGGCCCCTTTAAACAAAACAAAACAAAAAAAAATGTTTGATTTAAATGGAAAAAAATATTTAACGGGTGGCTCAAAGTGGCCGAACACTTAGGACAAAAACCAAACGTGGCTCAACACTACAGGTCATAGCGGCGGCGTAACGTCGGAGCGGAACTGCTGACCACCGATCGTCACACCGCGATTGGTCCGAAGAACTGCAGCGCGGGTCACTCGTCGCCGTGTGCCCGTCCGTGCTCCTTCTCCGGTCCGTCGTACCGTCAGCCGACTCAGGACAAGGGCCAAGGTTAACGTCCAGGCGGCGGAAAACCTGGATCAGCGGAGCAGCTTCTCGACGGTGTTGGCTCAGGGTCCAGACAACCGACAAGATCCCCGAAACTATTTCTGACTTCACAGCCATTGGCCGGAACGACCTTCGCATCCACGAGCTTCGGCCGTCCTGACCGTCCTTGACGGTGGTGGTGCACTTTGTGCAGTTGTGCTGCAGTTCTCGTCGCCAACGGACGTATTTGGTTCTCGGTCATCGCCGTCATGAGCTGCACGTCTCTTCCATCGATACAAGTAACACAACAGAGTGAGGATGATGTCCTCTATGACCTCGTCGTGTATCGCAGTGAACTCGATCTCATCGAAGTTGGCCGATTCGTAATAGCGCCCATGTCTTCGTATTTTTTAGTATAGAGCGTTAAAGTCTGTATTGAGAATGGCTAATGACAATGACAATAATTGTATTTAATCCGATCTGTAGCGAATGTGTAATGTGTATATGTAAACAAAAATTAAATTTATATTGTTTGTAAAAATTGGTATGACCGAATTAATAAATGTGTAAAAATGAATACGTTATAGGAACATAACATTCATTATTTTCATGGGCCTTCAATTAATACGTATAGTAATATAGGTACTCATATACCTACCCATACCAATGAACACGTAATTAGATAAAAACATTATTTCTTGCAATAGGTAATTAATTAATAAATTAGATAATTTTAAAGTATTAAATATTATGTACGATAACGAATATGTATTTAAAAAAAATAAATAGTTTTGAAGTTTTAATAAATTGGAGTATTTCATTTTTTCCTATGTGTTTAAGTTAGAAAGAAGAAGAAGATGTGTTTAAGAGGATCGCAGCACACGTATTTTTCATACGTCTTAGACCAAAAGCTGTGGTATATTACACTTCTTTCGGAATTTCCGATTTTAAATTGCATACTTGTATGAGGGGAAACGCAAAAAAGTCGAACCTAAATAAAATTCAAACGTTCCAAAATATCGCCATAAGGAAACTCTCGAATGCCCCTCCTTATGTATCAAATCTTTCACTCCACACAGATCTAAATCTAAAAACGCTTAACGAAGAAGCCAAGGCCTACTACAAACGATTTCACACCAAAACAAACTATCACAAAAATCCTCTAATCAAGAACCTAGCGTCTCTTACCACACCCGGAAACCCCCCAAGGCGCCTAAAGCGTAAGTGGTGCCGAGATCTTTTAATTAACTAACATAATTAACTAACATGTAAACTCTCCTTTTGTAAGTGTCACCAATGGGTGGCTTCTTTCTTCAATTTTATCATGTCATACTTTACTCTGAGCCTATATGCTTATTGTGTCATCTGGTACAGATTGTATATTATTTATTTAAAATAAAAAAATAAAAAAAAATAATACTTGTATGAACTCTTTGACAAAATATCTAGGCTTATTAGGAAGTAGATTTTCAATTTTCAATTTTAAAATGGCCTTAAAATGAAGATTTTTTTTTAAATCTCATGAAATAATTGCTTTACCGTTGTATTTTTTTTTTGGGCACATCTGATTTTAAATCAAAAAAGTTATGTCTAAAGAGCCTAGTCTAGAAGCTTATAAATTCAACCATTTTTTTTCAAAATTAAAATCGAACTCCAGGAAATACGTGGGAGAGTTGCAACCGGCGGCGGTTGCCCGACGCGGCATTACAGCGATTTTCGGAAACACACTAAAATATGTTAATTTACTACTCACACATCATAGACCAAATGTTCATGTCATGTGAATTGCCTAAATATTACTCCTTAAGACACGATACGCTGGGTTGCACTGTATATTAGCCTGAATAAGCCGTTCGCTAACAATTAGTAATTACATTACATTACAATTGAATATTTATCTCAATACAAATAGCCTTCTTGCACAATTTTATATTTACTAGTTGGTATCATGGGTTACTATCATAGGCATAAATAATAACCCATTTTTTTGAGAGATAACAATTACTAAATAATTAATACATAATATGCAGAGCGATGCCTAAATATTATAATATTACCTATTAGCTACTATATAAAACTATAGCCCATACCCGGCTTGACAGCGGCCCGCTAATGACAAGAGTTCTAGAGTAAGAATACCTATTATACAATTGAATTATGACAATATTTCTGAGGGCAAATCGTTGCATTTTTAATATACCTTTAACTTTTCAAAATTTAAATTTTTTTTAAAAGACTCAACGTCTTGCCCTCCAAAATATTGTCACCTTTTAATTTTGTAATAAGTGTTTTTAATCTAACTCCAAAGTTGAACAAGTTTTACCCAGACTGCGTGAACGCGTTTTGTCGATGTCGTACGTATGTAAGACGGAAACAAGTAAACAACACATGTGGGTGTCACGTCCTCTTAATTTATTTGTAATGAAAAAGTATTTATATTATTATTTTTTTATTCACTGATATCTATGTTAAATTTAGTAACATCATTACATTACTTCTAACAAGTAACTTGCATGCCACTGTGCATACAAGTTTTATGCTATCTATGTAATACATAAGTTCATACATTATTCTGCCAAAATAGTAAATACTTACAAGTTTATTTATTCTCAATTAACTATCCACTTGTCCATCCATCCACACGCTTACCTCATAACTGAATTATAATTCTGATTTACAGGTAGGACACATCGACAGTAATAGCTGGATTTAATAGTAGGTATATAGTAGTTATTATAGACATTTAAAATTTGTATATACATTTGGTAATACAGTTACTATATATAATATTTATAAATTATAAATACCATTAAAATGAATCAGGTTTAAAGTCTCTTGACTGTTTTCCATCTAAGAAAATAAATGAATAGTTTTATAAGTCTTGAATTAGTAATAAACTTAGTAATACTTAAATTATCAAATACAAGATGTATTATTAATAATTGACCTGGCAGTTGTGATCTGCTAAACAGTTGACTTAAATAGTTATATAATATTATTATGTTAATTTCGTTAAATATAAAAGTTTGTATTTTAAAATGGAATATTTTTCTATAATTATTATAAACATTTAGGGTGTTTCAATTATGTACCACTATTCTAGTATTATAAAAGTTTAATATTTAGTATGTTATTAACACAACTGAAAATATAATTATTTCATAATGTATTTATTTTCTGAAATAACTGTAACAAAAACATGAAAACATTTAAATACACATACAAACAACAAATAAGTATAAAAATAACATTATATACATTTAAAATAGTAGGTAGGTATAATATATGTATACTAAAAAATTAAAATTAACATAATTTATATTTATTATAATATGACATTTTGAATCATAGTTTTGAAACTATAATATAACTATTAATAATAAATAAACAAATAAAATAAAATAAATAAATATGCGTAGTTATAAACATTGAATTAAATTATAATATTTTTTTTTCGAAAAAATACATGATATTATTTGTATTATTTTGTATTAGGATGATTTATTGACAGGTTTTCGATATCGTTTCTTTTCTTCTTTTCCTGAAAATAATTAATTTTTAATTAAAATTAATTATATTAATTTTCACTTTAATCATCAACTATTAGTTGAATTTCACAATGTTTAAATCTTGTTCTTAATCTATCGGAACAAATGTATATTTTTCAAGCTTTTCTATTTATTTACATTTTTAATTAACATAGATTTGAATTTATAATGATTTTTTAATATTGTTAATTAAAATCCTCATTTCCCAAAAAATTGTATCCAAATGTAACATGCAACAGCCTGAGACAGTTTAGGCTTCGTTCAGTTGTTCCTTTAGAGCTAGAGTGACATTCCTACCTACTAATAATTATAATAGCATCTACGGTTTGTTGGCTGTAGGTGGAAGTGCGTTCGTAACAATATTGATTTTCAATATTTATAATATTGGGAATCATCATTTTAATTTTATATTATAATTTCACTGTAAGTTAAATGATAAGATTTATTCTTCATATCCAAACATTTTTCAATTTTTAACAATGTTAAAAAATTTTCAGACGTGAACGCTTTTAGGTATTTGAAATTTCACAAATAATCAAGTCGATTAAATCGACAAGAGGATATAATGGAAAGCTAATATGATAAAAATCACAAAGACTCAGTTTAAGGCTGAATAAATACACGTCTTGAGTTCATTCGAACATTGTGTCATTTTTTAATGTACAATAACCCCATCCATTGAAAATATCTTTATATGCCACTAAAAGTTCTTATATTATACTGCACAACTGTACCATTCAGTATACTTTTTAAGTTTAAAAAGTTTAAATACGTCCTATACTCCATATAATATAAAATATGTCCTAGTACATCGTATAGATATTGATTACTGAAAGGCAAAAACTATGATTGTTGCCTACAAAATAATGTATGCATAGATAGGTATTGCAAAAATAAAATAACTGTTAATTAATTATATATCATTAACATTATAAATTATTTATTATTCAATGTGATTTAATATATTTATAATGTAATATAAATGTTCGATAAATCGATAAGATTAAATTTAATCATGAATATATAATATATATCTACCTACTAGTTATCACGCAAAACAATTCACATCATTATAATAATTATAAATTATTTCAAGAATACCTTATAAAGGAATGGTCAGTACAAAATATTTATACTCAGCATACATATATCAAATTGTATCGAGTAACCAGTAGATATGATAAATGATTGCATAATAATATTAATAGAACATACGGATCACTATAATTATAATAATAATATATAGGTGAATACATTATGATATTATATTATTATATGATTATCCTGATCAATATTTGTTTTCGAAAAAAAAATTTTTAAACAACTCCAAGTAGGTAGGTATTGTATCTATCATGATGATTTTTAGTGTTTTACTTGTTATTTTATTACAATGTACAGACTTATATATTTTTGATACCTGATTTCCTGAAGAAAAATAATTTTACGAATATTTGGATAAAAGTTTTATTTTAAAAAGTATGTATTATGTCGTGTTGCATAAGCAATCACTAAAATTTAATGAATCAATAGTGATCTAATGGACCGTATTAAACATGATTTATGGTGGCCCATGATTGGTCCAATAAATGTTATTGAACCATTAAATTAATTAATTTTTTATTCAAGATATGCAACCTTGCATAAGCATAAACAATTTTAAATTATTGGCGATCAAAGTAATACTGCACTGTTTCACGCATCTTATATATATATAGGGAGGTCATATTTTGTTTTACTTCAACCGAGACAAACATTTTTTGTGTAATTTTTATAGGAAAAATCTTATCACTCGTCCACGACCAACCACCATTTTTAACATGGGTCCTATTTTTTTCGTAACTGGAAGACCAAACCATCTTACGGGCTACGACGTACGTAAATACATTTGCAAGGTAAAAAAGGTGGGCAAGTGGGTGTCGCTCTGCTGTACAGTACCTAAGTTACAAGTGGGTCACTGTAATGGATGGTGTTAAATTTGAATTCAATGATGTAATATCATTGTATAAGAAAAACGATTCTGAGCGAAGACGGTCAGACAGCGTATGATATTACTAAGTATATTTGATGATATTATTATGAATAAAGTAATTTATACATAACCTATTTATGTGGAACCTTGTTTAAAATTTTCAATCCTTAGAAATTTGAACTTGAAATTGTCATGATTTACCCAAAAAATAAAATGTTATTGATATTTATAGAAAAAAAAACTAAAAAAATTAAAAACTGACAATATCCGTATAGCTCAAAAAGTTAAATTATTTTCAAAATTGTATGGTGTATAGAAAAAGCTAATATAAACATTCAGTGAAATTTTCAAGTATCTACAGTCATTCGTTTTTTAATTACAACAAAATAAGGAAATATTTACATGAGAAATCGATTGAATATCAAATATGAATTTCAAACGCTCATAAAAATTTAATTTGACTTTCTTGTAGACATTTTTTTTTTTTGATAAAGGTAGAAACAAATTTATGTGGAATCTTGTATTAAATCTTATTAAATCTTAGATTTAAAAAGAAAATTTTGTATGAATTTCTAACTCAAAATAATTTGGAAATTTTCGTCATTTTTAAGTATTTTGTCAAAATTTAAACTTCAAATGCTTCTAAAAAAAATTGTGACTGGATTTTTAATATTTTCCATCTGTCGTTGAAAAAATTTATTAGGAGCCTTCTATTAAATTTTCAAGCTTTTTTACTCAACAGATAAAATTTTATTGACATTTATAGAAAAAAAAAACTAAAAAAAATGGAAACTGAAAATGTCTGTAAACAGCTCAAAATAAGTCAAAATATTTGGATAATGTTACGGTGTATAGAAAATGCCAATATAAACATTCAGTCAAAATTGCATGTATCTACGGTCATTCGTTTTAGAGTTACACCAAAAACCAAAATCAATGTGGCAAAAAATCGATTTTGCGTAAAAATTCTCGTTTTCATTAATTTTTCTTTTGTTCTTCACGGCGCTTTTGAAAACTACTGGAAAAATTTTGCTTTTGACCCCCCAAATTACCAACTATATTCACTTTCCTATCAGAAAAGATACTGTTGAAGAAAATCTAAGTACTTTTACTGTCCTAAAAGGTGATGACAGACACAAAAAAAAATTAAAAACACACATCATTGTAAAATCAATAAATTTATCGTTCCACTCAGAATCTAAAATAGTTCAATGCTAAAATCTAATCTGGAATGAGAATTGGATTGGCGATAAGTGATAACAAAAGGGGTCCTATAGGAACAGGAAACCTAATAAACGTATTCGACAATAATATTATGGTCATTAAATCCAGAAAATAATTTTAAATAGATTTTTTTAGTCAACCAACTTAATTTTATTTTTATCAATTATCAAAATAATATTGTTTTTCTACTATAGAAATATTAAGTAAAACAAAAAAATTTAATTTAAAAATTAACTGTCCCGAAATCCTTTACAGTTAAACAGATAAACGTCTAACAACTATAAACAACACCATAATACCATTAACTATAACTTTATAACTATACAGTTATAACTTTTAAGTACATATCGAAAATGGTGTTACGTACATTAAAAGAACCTCGTTGTATAAAAGTCGTATTTTAAATGTTCTTATATGTTTAGCTTCAGTAGGTACCTACAGTACTAAGTAATAAGAACTAAGTAATGAGTAACAAGAATAAGAAAATAACGATTAACGACTATACAATCATATTAATATTACCCAATGTTTATGTTTTATTTACTTAATTAAAGAATATTGGAATACTTTGATGTAAACATTATAGCTTTGACTACCTATTGATTATAATATGTATCATTAGTTTTGTTATTTTTTTTTATTTGTATTGTATTATTAAATAAAGCCTCGGTGACTATGGTAGTATGGTTATTGGCTGTATATACTATTTTTATAATGAAATTGGTAAATATATGCATTTAATATTTATACATTAGCTTAGATATGTGAAAGGTATACATTTTGGATTTGTACTTACCCCAGTACATGTTTTGGATGAATATGCCGACAAATAAAAACGACATTAGTTTGAAAAATAAAACAGCCATAATACCCAATGAAATCGGTAAGCTAAACAGGCCGAATAAGGGGTATACCCAACGTCCTTTTTCCACGTACGTTCCCACAAAACTAAAAATAAAATAAAATGTATGAATCAATATTTTTTTATTTTTTTTTAAACTCTTGCGTGGTAATGACTAATAACTATATTATACTTACACGAGTCCGTAGAAAATCCCAAATCCCAAAAATATCGACATTGAAGCTGTGACCGAAGGGAACTTATGTCTGGTAGTAAATAATTCGGCCAACATAAGTGGTAAAATAGTTGTGTGCATTCCATGATTTTGCCAATACGGTATGTAACTATCCACTATTTTTGGGTAGATAACTTCACGATCGTAAGCATACATTGCCCAAAATGTGACACATACAAACTAAAACATAAAAATATGTATAATAATAATAATAATAATATATTCAGCTGATATACCATAGTCTATAAATTATAATGTATGTAGTTTAAAGTTTTAAAATAATTGTATTTGATGTTTTTCATTGTGTGGCAATTAACAGGACGCCTGTAAACACCCGCTTTCATTAATTATTATTATTATTATTATTATTATCATTATCATCATCATTACTATAGAACATGGGCATATTATGTATATACCTATATCAGAAATTTACACATTTATATACTATTTTGTAGTTTGTACTAAATAACGAATAGTGATAACGCTATGTACAAAATATAAATGTGACTAATAAAATATGATAATCATAATTACTAAACATGGTTTTATCATACAATTATGTATAATACGATTATCAATATCGTTTCTATTCCGTGTTGAAATTACCCAATTAAATAATTAATTATTACTTTATAGTTTATACCAATAGGTAGCCAGGTATATATACATTATATTTTGTATATGTTTATAGGACATGGATATTTTAAATTTAATATACTAAATAAATCCAAAAATATAACTTACAATTCCAGTTGGCAGTAATATCGACGAAAAACTCAGCGAGAGTATAGTTTGAAATTTCGAACCTAATTTCAACCAATTGGGACCGTTCAGTA
Organism: Metopolophium dirhodum; assembly: GCF_019925205.1. Taxonomy (NCBI): domain Eukaryota; kingdom Metazoa; phylum Arthropoda; class Insecta; order Hemiptera; family Aphididae; genus Metopolophium; species Metopolophium dirhodum. The sequence goes on from NC_083566.1 coordinate 3,467,039, forward strand.
TTTTCATTAAATCATGAAACAGACAACCGACAAAGAACAGCGTCTGAATAAACTGTAAGTTTTAAACATTATTACACTTCATATTTATAAAAGCATAATATACCTATAGGTATATACTGAGAGTATACCATATATAGGCCAGGGGTCGGCAACCTGCGGCTCTTTAGGATACGCCTTAACATCATCGAGATTTTTTTTCTTTATATACAATTTTAATTACAAAATTATCACTTATCTTCAAATTTTATTCAGAATATATACGTTCTTTATAATATAAATTATATATTATCTCATAAATATCAAATAAACGTTTATTTCTGGTTAACTAAGATAATATTTTTATAAAAATAAATTGTAATAATTCAAATATGAAATAATAATATTGAAATAGAGATTTCTTTAATATAAGACTTAAATTGTTATTTACAATGTAGGTTATAAATTATAATTGTACTTACACCAATAATGATAACTACACAAAAAAAGCCAATAAGGCTCATTGAACATTATGGCTTTGTAATTTTTTTATAAAATAAAGCGGATAAGTGGATGTCATTCTGCTGTACAGTAGGTCACAAGTGGGTCAATGGATAATGGATTGTATTAAACTTGAATTCAATGATATAATATCATTGTATAAAAAAACGATTCTGAGCGGAGACGGTTTGTCAATCTGGATATTTTATGTTGTTATTATTTATTATTTAGCTGTAAGTTTAATTAATATTATAACATTATTATTTTTTTTTTCGTTTTTATGGTGATATTGATAAACAAAGCGTTAGAAATTAAAATCTTGTTTTTAGCGGTTTTTCGTAATTTTGCCGGTGGTTTTTCTCGTGGCATTAAATAACTATTGAGGAAATCGAAAAATTACCTCTCTAAAGTACCATCTTGATCTAATTTGCTGAAAGATAAAATACTATAAGTTGAAATCGAAGAACTCCTTGTAGAAATGTTGTATACAGGATAAAAAAAAATGTTATTAAAAAAAACACCGTTGTAAAACCACTAGTTTCCTCGCTCCGCTCAGAATCTAAAATGGCTCTTCCCTACGAAAAGATTACCGACCCTTATTATAGGCAATGACATAAGTTATTGTCCCAAGTGCCAACATAATAAATTATTATATTATAAATTATAAAAAATGTTGACAGTGATACAAAAAATATAATACACAAAAATCAAAACTATAATTTTAATTACTAGATTCCAATTGGTGAGAAATCTAGATCCCATTTCATGTATGTCTCGATACCTAGGATCCCAGTCGCTCTCTTTTTTACCACTGCCATTGGTTAAAAAGTTGTTCCAGAAGAAAACATACCACAAACACGCTCCTGCGTGCAACAGTATCGGATAAACTGACATTTCAACACCTAAATATAGATATCAACACAATTAATATTTAAATAGCTTTAGCAATACAAATGTATATTATTTCTGAACAGTTGAAACTTGAAAATGATCAACCAAATTTGTAACAATATTTGATCGTACAACCGTTTTCTATTTAGGTATATATTATTTTCTTTTCTGTCTTTCATAATAAACTATTAAAAAATATTGATTCGTCGTCTCCACACTTGATTTTGACTTTATACTTACTACAACGTTGTAAAAATAGTTATGAATATAACATCATTATTGTTTATAACATTTAAAAATAATGTTGTTATTCTATCCTCTGTAGGTATTTTAAATGAACTTCAGTGATTTCTTAAACACCTACAGGTTATGAATAGTATTTACCTATATTTAATAACTCTCTGATAATGCATTTTCATTAGTATAGATAAAACACCAATAAACGTACACATTTGTCATATAGCTAATCGTAAATCTTAATGTATTTAAAATAGTTTGTTTTGTGAATAAATGAAGTTGAAAAAGATAAATATATTTTTAATAACATATATTTATTGACACAATTAATTACTATTTACTCTGTTAGTGAATAGTGATAAAGAATATTACCCTGTAGTATAACATTATTATTACTAAAATATTATAATATTTACGTGGTAATGTGTCATAATATAGGGTGGTGTAGGTACTATAGTTAAAATGTATCGATTTACGAAATAGGTAAATAATATTATAACAAATTGCGGTCATAATATATGGAAAAGACATTGACCTCTGGCAATATTTTGGTTTCGTTTTTCGTTCCAATAGTCTTGTTTACTATAATATATACATCAGGTAGGTATTCTCATTTGACCTTTGATATTGAAATAATTAACTGAAACCATTTGATTTTTTTCGGTAGACTATAATAACCTACCTACCTACCTGTTTTTTTTCATATTATAATTAATTGCGAATTTATAGTTTTCTTAGTTACTATTACACATAATAAGGACAATTAGATTTATAACGATCTAAAACGAAAGGTAAATAGTTATACAGTTTATTGGATCCTAAATTGTTCTAATAAACAATAATAATGCATATTCAATGTTTCATTTATATTTTGACACTTTTATGTGTGCGATGATAGATTGATGTATTTAATATGTAAGATGTTTTTAAAACAAAGAGCATGATTAATATAAGCACAGAATTGTAATTATATACTGATAATAGCATAATGTTTATGCGTGTGATCGTGTTTTAATATTTAGTTTACATATTTTGATATTTTTAATAACTTTATTTAGATAACTGTGTTGAGCGGTGCACACGAATTGCGTACCAAGTCAGGTAAACGAACCTTTTTGAACGAATTGCGTCCCGGACGCAATTCATGTTACTTTTTTCCTTAAGATATTTTTTAGTGGTTTCCAAATTTATTAAAATTTTTTAACAATTTAAATATTTATCACAAATATTATTATTATATGAAAACTAGCTTTTAGTGGGTTTGTACTTTTATAGATATTTTTATAAAAATATTAGATATTAGATGGAAATGTACAAATAAAAACTGCAGATCTTTTTTACGGATAGATACACAAGATAAACTAAAGGTTAGTGTTAGTAATTTAATTCACATTCACGAAAAACTAGAATTAAAAATTCTGAATCGCCAAAAGTTTAGCAATAGTTTAAAACGGAAAGCAGTTACAGACGTATCAGAACGACTTATTAAATTATTTCATAGACAATTAAAAGATGAAAACGTGTCTACACTAACATTAACTGATATTACGTATATAAAAAATAATATGCATTATGCACGTAGAACCTGCAGTTACCCTCAATTACCAAAAACTATAAGCGATGTTCATTCTATTTTAAACTCGATAGAAATTAAAACTACCGACAACGAACAATTTGTATTTAATAACTTGGACACTGGCATAGTTATGTTTTCATGTCAAACTAACTTAAGCTTTTTTAGCAAAATAAGTGTATTTTATGTAGATGGAACTTTTGAATACTGTACTAAATTTTTTTAAATAAATTCACAATTCATGGATTTTGAAATTATTGAAATCACGATTAAAGATTATGTTAACATATTAGCCAATAAATATAAATATAGACAAAATTAAATCAATACTTTTGATATTAACCTATGACTTATAAATCTAATAAACTTTTTTAAAAATATGTGAATATGACGACTTATTATATTACCTATACGAAATTATGTTTTCACAGCTTTAATTTATTTATTTTTAATAATATGTGAATATGACCATTTATACCTATGATATTATGATTTTACAATTTAAATTTTTTAAAAATATGTGAATATGACAATTTATTATATACGGTATTATGTTTTCACAGACATATCTTTATTATTTCAATGTCATTTTAAGAACCACTCAACTGTAGATAAAAAGGTAACACGAATTGCGTCCGGGACGCAATTCGTTCAAAAAGGTTCGTTTACCTGTTTTGGTACGCAATTCGTGTGCGCCCGTGTTGAGTATCCTAAATTGTAAATCTTCTAGTAGAAGTTTGTGTTTCAAATAATCACGTATTAATTTCGAGAAGACACGTAATATAGGTACTTGTAAACATTTTTCTCGCAAGGTCACGTTAAACCTGCTAACGAGACGGAAAATTGCATTAAAACATTATTGTACACGTAATATTTAAATTATGTTTAAATTCACGAATAACTAATATAAATATACTTTCTACTTTAATGGTACGTCGAAGAGGAATTTGATTCTCCGTGTCAATAATTATTGTCAACAGAGAAATATAATTATATAATGAATAATGAACTTAATAATGAATTCGTTTATTTCACTATCAATATTACATTAATTAATGTAAGTAATTGTATTTTAAGCACTGAAATTCAATTATAACATCTATTGTATAGTATATTGTCACCACGAGAATAATTTAAAACTAAAACTAGTTTCGTATTAAACCCGAACATGTTGATATTATGTAAATATTAAGTGGCAAGTTTATAATATAGATTATACGTAGGTATACATAGGTATAAGTAATAACTACGCGTAGTCCTAATGAATTTATTTTTCATTTACTTAAAATTGCCAATATGTATACAAATATTTTAATTTATTCAAACATGAATACAACGTAAAATAGTTCAATTTACATTTTACGCACGCAAATATGATAATACAATATTATAAAGATATATATAGAGATATGAAGTAGTAGGTATTTGTTGCTCGTTAAAAACTTTTTTTTCTTTGTCAAGACTTGGTAATACTTAAGTGTTAATTTAAGTAACATACGCGTATAATAGTGCAATGATACAAACAACGATTTTGATTAGGCGTATCATTAAAAATTATCGAGCATACAAGAGAAAATTATTTCTTCAAATTATATAAGTAATCATTTAAATTCAATACTTGATTCATGAGATTTACCATAAAAAGTAGTGCCTATAATATGTATATTTTACGAATAATTATTTAATTTCAAAATATTGTTCATCGTCATTATTATTATTGTATATTAACTGGTAATTTAATTATTATGTTATGACATTGTCACATTGATTATATAACAAATACGTATTAATAATATGTATATTATATATTATAGAATATAAATATAATAGGTATATTATATTAAATATTTAAGTAATAAGTGTATACTGTATACACTTAACACTTATCGTCTGCAATTGAGTTATTTATTCAAATTCTATGATTTGGGTTAACTGATATTGTAACATATTTTATCAAAAGGCTGTTTTTAAATGGTTCCGCATAGGTAATAAATAATCATCATTATGCCATTTTCTACGGGGATAATAATGTAGTGTAATAAGGGGACCGGTGCCGGTTTTTTAAATTTTCCTCAGTTTATTAATTATATGTTTGTTAATTTGAAAATTATATTTTATATTTTAGAAGCCACCTTAACTATTTCACTGCGAAAGACATACAATTACGTCCTAAACATTTACACCATTCACTGCCCCACTGCCCCAGACATACTTTTATGTTACTGTATTTTATGATATTATAAATTGCTAGTAACCGTTCAATTTTAGAAAACCCTGGATAGCATTATTATAAAATCTTAAATAATTAGATCATCACTAAATTTAATAATAAAATACAAATCTATTTTAAAAATTAAAAATTTATCATAATTTGAAATATTTTATTTTACGTAGCATACACAGGTTGCAGAGTCTCAGACCTTGTAGAATGATCAAATTTGTATAACTATTTTTTTTATCTAAAAGAAGAAGACTTCCTACAGTTCTCATTAAACTCCGGTTTTTTATTTTATTTCATAAAACAGTGTAAAATAATTTGTAAAAATAACTTAAAATTGCCTAATTTTTAAAGTTTGAGATTAAATAATTGAAAAACGGAGTTCAAATGGCCTGTAAAAAATTACTTTTTATCAGTTAAAAAAAAAATTATCATAATGTGGTTGATTTTAAAGGATATGGCCATTATTCCCGTTAGGTATATTTTTGAGGACAAAATGACAATGGCACCGGGCGCCTTAATATATTTTATGAAAAAGTTATCAATGTTTCAAATGGTTATGAATCAAGACTAGGTATTCGAACGATGACAATGTGTTCGGTTAATACTTACTTAATATATGGGTTCAATGAACTTAATTAATATTTTGGTAATATATAATGAAGTTAGTATGCGCAATTAATTTTAATATTTTATAATCTTAAAAAATCGTGCATGGTTATCAATTTAAGACGAATAAATTAATCACCATTGTAGTGTTTGACATAATAATATTACGCTCAATAATTGTGGATTAAACGTTTACTGATACATACATTTTATTTTATTTAATGAATTATTGCTTGAAAACAAAATGACCCATACGACTTATAGTAGCTACCCTATAAAGCATATTATAGTATAACTGTACTAACAAAAAGTATTTTTATTTGTAATTAGCCAGTGAAAAATAAACAGGTTAACTTTAATGCGGTTATACTCGGTTTTAGGTATCCGTGTTCAACCGTCAGCGCTGCGGGACATCCATCAATAAATGAGCAAGAAGTTACTAATAACTATAACTATTAACTAATGTACCTATATTGGAAATCTAAACCCTGAAGATATCATATATGACATGAAATAAAATTCGAATAATATTTATTTATTTTTTATCAATATCCTTTTGGCGCGTATATATTGCGTTACCCGTAATAATATGTCTCGCGTACACTATCAATATTCGAAATAACAACAACAACAATAATAATAATAATAAAATATTAATACCTGCGAGTGTATTGTTGTAGTAGTCGTCGACGTCGTCGTCGTCGTCGTCGTCGGTGCCGAGTGAAAATATACCTCGCAGTATTAGGCAGGTGTCGGTGAACCGTGTTCGCGGTTGTGCGAGTGATGATCGTACGTCACTGCCGCCGCCGCGCAAACGTACTCAGAAGCAGATCACGTTCAGCCGCTCCTCTCGCGGTTCGTAAAAACGAGCGGTGGGGACAGACCAGTTTGTTGTGTAGTCGTGTTGTGTGTGTGTGTTTTTTATAATCCGCGTCGGTTGATGTTTTATTCCGATTTAAACGCATATTATGCGTTTGCTCGTAGCGTCGCACACTCGATGGTACCTGCCGGCTACGTGTCGAGCGTTTGTACATGATATTATAACGTAACAATTATTTGAAGGTTGTGTAAATAAGAGATTTTGAGGAAAACAAAATATTTATAAAAATAAAAACCTAATCGAAATATGTACCTACCTACATGGTAATAATGATATAATATATCCGGGTGAGTAAATATTTTTCGTAAGTTAAGTTAATATGCTACATAAATGCATAATACTATAATACTTTATATTGTAGTTATTAACTTATGATGGCTTATAATATTGTATTATGTCTTATGAGGTATGACTTATGGGTAGGTGTTAGAATGTTATATTACTAATAATAAAGCGATGTAGTCAGGCGACAATATAATGCATATTATAATGTGTAAATATCAAACAATAATACGATATGAAAACAAAAGAAAAAACAATTTACCAGAACAACTTTACGAAATTCTAGGACCCCAAACAGAAGCAACCAACAAACTAATAATTAATGACATTTTTAAAGTATATTAAATTATACACGCTAACTAGCTGTCCAGCTTAGCGTTGCTCATGCCAACATTATTGTTATTATTATACTATATTATAATTTATGATTCAATTGTCAATAATGCCAACGCAGAACACATTTCTTGGACTCTATTGGTTCACTCTATAGGTAGTTCGTAATTATTAAAATTATTTTCCGACAAATTGATGAAAACCATACATTTTTGAGCTGTAATAATTACTTTTACAGAAAGTGTTAATAATAATTAGAAATAATAAAAATATATAATACTAGCTGACCCGACAGACGTTGTCCTGTCTTAATTATGAATATTGAATTCGAATTGGTATAATTAATAAAAAAAATATTTAAAAAAAAAACTGTTTATTATTCTAATGCCCGTTAAATGTATTAATTCTATATGACTCAAACTTTGTTCAATTTGTTATTTAATATTCGGTGTATGGTGTTCAAAACTTATCTTAAATTTTACGTTGCCCGGAATAAAAATTCCAGGGCTTGAAACCGTTATTAATTTAATCGGTTAAGTTAACGCGGTAACCGAAAACTTTTTGGTTACCAGTTTTATACCGGTCCTGTTGTTAGCGGTAACCAATTACCGGTACTATATTCAAAATTACAGGTTACCGTTAAGTGATAAGGTGGGTTTCCACTACATACGTGTACGTTTGGGTGCATATATTGACCGGATACGTTCGCTATGAACTTGTCATGCCACATTTAATTTTATAGCAGTCTAAGGAAGAGAACCTTCATATTGTAGTTCTTATATCAATGCTTTCTAGTCTGAGATATAAACTTACTATTTAGTATTCGTTAGATATAAAAATGTTGGTGTGGTATGGTGTATGCTAAATTATTATTACCAATATTACTAGATATTTTTATACTTATTTATAAAATATAATCGTAGTATACAGTTATACCTATTAAAATACATATATATTTATAAATTTTTTAGATTCGCCTTTTAAATTGTACCTAGGTACTCGTATTTTAATTACCTAAATAACGTCATTATTTTTATAAATGTTAGACGAAACTATATATTGTTATATTCAAAATTGGTTGGTATACATTATGTATTATATTATTAGATGCTGAATGGAGTTGGTTTTATTTGTAAGTTTCACATTATTATTATAATAAAATATATTCGGCAACACAACTTAACAGAACAACACGACATTCGTTATTTTTAAATTAAAAATGTCACAAATAATATTGATAATTAATAACTAGCTTGACATATAGTTATATATGCATACAGGGTTGTATATACATTTAATAACTCAGTTATTCTAAAACATGGAAAAATTATATACCTTAGATGTGCTAAAATGATGTGTCTGTATTTAAATAGGTACCTATAATATTACCTATTCGACTAAATAACATGGGAATATGGTATATGTTATGTTATTTAATTATACTAAAAAGAACCTAATAATTATGAATACTAAACAAAAAATTCTATTTGTACGATAATACTGTTTATACACAACGACGCATTTCGATGATATTCTTCAATTCTTGTGTACCTTTAGTGGTGAATGGAGTGTGTTCAATTTCTTAAGTACAATAAAGCGTTCTAACATAAATTCTTTACAGCGTATATAAGGTAAGGTATTATATATTATTTATTACCTACTAAAAATATTAATTTTATATTATATAAGTTGTGCGTGTTTTTCCGGACATGTATTTTCCACTTACAATTATTTAAATATATTATAAAGTATTCATTTTAGATTCTAAACGGAGAAAAAGTCCTCGGTTTTGTATGATTAACCTTTCACCAATCATTTATATTAACATATTGTACCCACAGTTTACAAAACTAATATTGTTTACAGATTGCGTATGAATTAAATCCCGTGCGATGGACAAGTTAGGAGTCGAAGAAGTTGCCATTAACTTAGAACTAATGAAACGATCCCGGTTCTATCACATATTAAATCCGAACGGTACAAAGATTTTCAACTGTAATGCTTACCGGCTATTTCTGTTTCTTTACGGATCAATTGTGAACTGCATTGTCGTTTTCAGCACGTTGGGTTTTTTTGTCGAAATGGACGATACTTTGAGTTTTACAGATTTATTTGTAGCCATATTTGTTTTGATAAATTTTTTTTTATGCTATTGGAGGATTTGCGTTTTTATGTACAACGTAAACGCGATTCACGAAGTGCTCAGTGTTTCACGGTTTGATTTATTGAAGAGCAAACATTGTTGTAAACATGTAAACGTACTTAACGACTATCGCGATAGAACGATTAAAATCACCAATTACTTTTTCTTATTCTCGTCGACAGTGATGTCGCAATGGTTTATATATCCTCTCGTGGTCATCGCGTTCACAAGGCCCGAAGACGAAAATGGCCGCTTCCAGAACATCATGAACTTGCGTTATCCTGTATCTACGTACACTTACAATCATTATTATTTCATATTTTATTTAATGGAAGTGGTGGTAGCAATATTTACCATGTACGCTATGATCATTCCAGACATACTTTTAATGTGTGTGTGTTGGGCTATAATCGCTCAACAGAAAGTCCTCACTCGGGCGTTCAAAAACATTGGACACGAAGACAACTCCCAAATGGGTAAGATTTTTTTTTGAAACAATAATATGTTCATAGAAAAGACGAGTACAAGTAGTACAACGAAATATGTAAATATAATATGGGTATATATAATTTCGGAAATATATTTCTACATATTTCCTTATATTCAGTTTGTTTGTTAATAAAAGCGAGTACTGATGTACCAAATTAGCTTCTCGTTCCCGATCACATATTTCCGCAGTACTGCTTCAGTTGTCAAAAATGTTTTGGGCAATATGTGAATGTATTGTCGGTTAAAAGAGTTTCCGTATTGTCGTTGAAAAATAATAAATTTGTTTTGCAAGTTACAATTATTATTTTATCCACTTCAAATACGTGAACCAATTTTTACGGGCCCCACTCTTCGATACTTCACAATTCTTTTCAGATTATTTTTATTGGCTTTTCTATACATTTTTGATAGCTTAACGTTTAATAACTGTACGAATTTTTTGTAGTTCTTTTTTTAGTTTATCATTATCTTTATCGTGTTGGAGAATGGTGATATTTAATATTACTGCGAACTAAAACGGTTTTCCATTGTTAGTGGTACATATTTTCGTTATTAGTTTTTTGCATATATCGCCAAACAATATCACCTAAATTTGTATTAGTTCTAAAATAACGAAAGTTATAGTAAGTTGTCAAAATTAATGGAACTATTTACACGATTATTTGTAAAAAGTTTAAACATTATATTGATTTTATTTTAAATTCCACGTGTAATGGTTCAAAGACGGAAAGTCGACTGAAAAACTTACTTCAAATTTGTACACTGTAGATACAATCTCTTACAGATAATGCTTGATAATGTCGTTATATAGATTACTGTCGATAAGCGACGATAATCGTTAAAAATATACGTGTGCAGTAATGGGATATTCAGTATTTTAAAATCTGTTTGCTGGTTTGTCCAAATAATGCGTATTTTGCGTATTTGTGCGGTAACGGGCGACGACGACTAGGTACTCAAAATGTCTCCAAGTCAATTATCATCAAACAAAATAATAAATCGTTAACCTATTTGTATTAACCTAACTTGACTTTGAAGTTTAAACTAATGAAATAATCCCAGTTCTATTACATATTTGATCCGAACGGTATAGACTTTACCGTAACACTTACCGACTATTACTGTTACGGAATACGGATAAATTGTGAAAATATGAACTGCATTGTAATTTAAAGTGCTTTGGGATTTTTGGTCAATTTTAGGTCGTAACCTTGAGTTACGCTGATTTCATTGTAAATCATATTTGATTTGTTGCATATTTTTATATTATTGGAGAATTTGCGTTTTTTCTCCAACTCTACTATCGTTAAACAAAATAATAAATCAATGACCGATTTGTATGAACCCGACTCAGTAAAAAACCAACAAGGTAACCGACAAGACCGTATTAGAAGGGGGGATTAACACCCAGGCACCACCACCACCAAAACTTTTTAATAATTGATGAATATTATTATACAGTGACCCACTTGTAACCTACTGTACAACAGAGCGACATCCACTTACCCACCTTTTTTAAGTTAATAGTTTTCATATTATGAAAATATATGATTTGGTTTTAAACCACTCCCGAAAATGAGTTCCGGTTACGGCCTTAGTAACAACTAATAAATTATGTAATTACAACAACTATAAATTATTGCTTAAAAAAAAACTATATTTTGTAATAAGTATAATTATTAATTATTATTGCAGTATATTATGAAGATTTCAAATTAATTCTACTTGATCAACTGCAACTTAATCTGTAAGTATTAATAGCACGTTATAATTAATAACGACATTTATCGATTCTTCTTCTTCTTTCTCTGGCATGACTACTCTCTAAGGGTTTTAGCCGCCATTACTACACTTCGCCACCTATCTCTATCTTGGACTGCTTCTCTCCAATCCTCAAACCCAAGAGTTTTTAGATCTTCTTCCACCACGTCAATAGACAATCTATCTTTTCCTAGGTCTTCCTATGGGTCTTTTTCCTTGGGGTCTCCGCTCCGATGCTTTACTCTAACTACTTCGTTCTCTCCTCTTCTCATTATGTGCCATATGTGGCCTACCCATTGTATCATTTGACCCTTAATGAAGCTTGTTACTGGTGCTGGTTCCAACATATCGTACAGCTCTTTGTTATATCTCCTCCACCAGTTCCCCGTTGTTTCATCGATGATGATGGCCCACCATATTTTCCTCAATACTCTATTCTCAAAAATCTTCAGGTTTCTCTCTGTTTGTTTGGTCGTCGTCCAAGTTTCGCAATCATACGTGAGAGTCGGTCTTATAATAGCCATATACAATCTTACTTTCGTTTTCCTAAATAGTATTTTGGATGTAAAGAATTTTGTCAGTGCGTAGAACGCTTTTTGGGCTTTATTTATCCAAATACCTACTTATTTCTTTTGACCAGTCATTCTTTGTGCTTAACGTTGCTCCCAAATATTTAAAATCGCCAACTTTTTCATAGTTTAAATCCTCCATCTCATTGGGGTTCTCCCACTCTCAATTAGTTTAACAGTTATCGATTATTGACAATAATTATTTAATTGAAAGTTTATATTGTGTGACGTATATAAGTAGATAAGGCCAAATTATGAAAATCATGAAGGAGAAAAATGTATAAATATTAATGATATAATAGAAAATAAAATTGTATTAAGAATATTATACGTTATATATATTATTATAATTTATAATGATTTAATTTAAAATATCTTATTCCTTGTTTTCGCGATATTCTAAGATATTCTAGGGATATTACTTAGGTCAAATTTGTTCTAAACTTCATACTAAATATTTACTTTAAACAAGAATATAATATACATTTATATAAATCTTGAAACCTTATGAATAATTTTAGTTTACTATTTAATTTGATTATTTGAATAATAAATATTTTAAAATTGTTCATAGTTGAGACTTTTAATAGTTTTCAATAATTTTAAATAGTAGCATTTAATCGAACATGATTAATCTTTGAAACACTTTATACAAATGTTTATATTGACAAAAACAATACCTAGGTGGCTATAGGTACCTAGTCATTGAACATCTAAAAATTATGTTTAATTATTCAAATATACCTAATGTAAATACAAAATATAACTAATTTTTTCAGGAAAATAAAATTATTTTATTCAGTTGTGCGGCCTATTATTTTAACATACGTTGCTATTATATCCACATGTTTCATAATCGTGACGTATGTATTACTTTTGGTAGGTACATATATTTTACTTTAACGTTTATTATAATATGTTACCGATGATGTAATACATTTAATTGAGTCATTACATTTATAACTACTTATAGTTAGTAGTATAACACTATAACTAGTACTAGTTATAGTAATTTATAACTATGTTTTTAAACTTTTTATAGTGGATGGGTACTGGGTACATCAACTGCTAAATATAGACCAGTACGATCCATTAATAGATATAAGCATGTAAAGTTATAAGTTATAACTACAGGGTGTTACCACTGGGTATCTTCCCTAATCTAACCACTCATACCATATTTTACCTTTCATATATCAAACCTACTTATTATACAAAAAGCATGTATAGATTGTAGATTTCTTCAAATAAATAAAAAAAAAAAAAAAAAGTTATAACTAATAAACTATTTGTCCGAAAATTTATCTTTATAGATTGAAATAACCCAAAAAATATCCTGCTTTCGAAGTATGAATTATTAAAAGTACGATGTCATTCAAAAAAACTAAAAACTAAAAAAATAGTAAAAAATATCATTTTTTTCAGAAATGTGGTTTTGAAATGACATCAAATTAAGTAAAAAAATATTTTCTTCAGTTATTATATGAATTTATATAATGTGTATGTGTGTGTGAACTGTGTACTTATTATACAGTACCTATTTAGGTATATTTTATACATATATGTATACATATAGTAGGTAATTAGTAATTACATGCATTGATATTATTTATTATACATGATGATTCAGCAAGCATGCTCACGACAATTTTATCATTTAATAATGAATTTATTCAAATTTAGATTTTTGGAATTTTGAAATATTATACGTACTATTAAAGACCAAATTTACAAATTCTTGATAGTTTTTTTTTCATACTACTTAAAGGAGTGTCTTGTGAATTGTGATGATACAAACTTTAGTTTTCAAAACGAGAACACCCATTTTTAGATTCTGAGCGGAGCGAGGAAGCTAGTGGTTTTACATTGGTGTTTATTATTTTTTTTTTTTATTCTGTATACAACATTTCTACCAGAAAGAGTGCTCCGATTTCAACATATAGTACCTTATATTTTAGTAAATTGGATCAAGATGGTAATTTTTCGATTTCCTCAATAGTTACTAAATGCCACGAGAAAAACCACCGGCAAAATTACGAAAAACAGCTAAAAACAAGATTTTAATTTGTAACGCTTTGTTTATCACCACAGCAACGAATGCAAAATTATAATATTATAATATTAATTCATCAATTATACATTGACCAACTTTTACGTACTATACAGTATTTTCAATTTTTATGTAAGTATAGAAAAAAATAAAATAAAACATTTGGTGCAAAGTCAAGTACCTAGGGTACTATACGGACCTACGGTTATTAGTTTTTGAATTACTACAAAATAAGAAAATTCCTTAGGTAGTTTTTCCCGTGGCATTAAATAACTATTGAGAAAATTTAAAAATTACATCTATAAAGTACCATCTTGATTCAATTTGCTAAAAGATAGAGTACTATAATATGTTGAAATCGAAGCATATTCCTTCTGGTAGAAATTTTGTATACAGGATAAATACCATTGTAAAACCACTATAGCTTCCTCACTCCGCTCAGAATCTAAAAAATATTTCTTTGAATTATACAATTTAAAAAAAATTATCACATACATAAAAATCTATAAGTTAATAGTGATTCAACAACAAATGTATACGGTCGAATAATACACGAAAATAAAAAATATTAAAATTGTTAAGTTAGTATATATTTTATAAATAACGAGTAGGTATACAAATAAAGTTATTCACATACATTGAATAGGTATATTGAAAAGACTCGCCTTCTGAAACACTAAATTTAATAATGAATTTTAATATAATTGAACTTTGTAAAAAGGTTTGCATGTCAAAGGAATCACATCCAGTTCTTACCATTATCAAGCTCGGGTCATCAGCACTCTACATGGTCTTACATTTATATTTATATTGTTATTTATTTGACAGTATGAATATTAAAGTAAATCATTAATACTCATTAGGCTCCAACTTGATTTCATAATAATTAAATTTTTTTGCAGAGGCAATCCGTTAACACTGGCATATATTCTTGTGATTGGACGAAAATGGATATACAATTTAAAAAGTTACTATTATTAACGATGCAAATGAATAATGCCAATAATTTAGAGATAAAAGCTTCACCGAAAAAAATCGTCAACTTACAATTATTTGCTAATGTATTAATTTAGTAATACATGAATACATAATATTGAACACAAAGACTAAATTTAATTCTATTTCAGATCATAACGATGTCTTACAATATTGTTTCTGTCATGCTGGAAACCACGAGTTAAAAAAATCAAATTTCGGAATAGATATATTAAAGTTTAAACTATTAATAAGACAATAGGTTATAGGGCTACTGTAGCTTGTAGGGATAATATAAGATCTTTACCATTCAACGCAAACGTAATAGTTTATTGTATATTATAGATTATTTATAAGAAATTTTACTCAAATGCAATTTGTTATATTTACTATCAACAAATAACAATTATTAGAATCACCAATTTTTTTTTATAAATAATAATATTTCAAAGTATTATCACCCTATTTGTATGTTTAAATTGTATGATTGAATGATACGAACACAATTTTTTTTACATACATTTTTGCTGGCCGTGGCCACTAAAACATCGTAGGTCGTGAGACGCTTTTTTGTTACGCTTATATCGTTAATATGGTGTATTCGTTGCTATGTGGTGGTCAGAATGTCAGATCATCCCCTATGTCCTATTTTTTTTTTAAAATCAAATTTTTATGAAATTATGAGTTTTGCAATTTGCTTGAAAATATAATACTGCATTGTTGTACATGTTCAAATAGCAAA
Source organism: Metopolophium dirhodum (assembly GCF_019925205.1). Lineage (NCBI taxonomy): Eukaryota > Metazoa > Arthropoda > Insecta > Hemiptera > Aphididae > Metopolophium > Metopolophium dirhodum. Next base: position 3,483,268 of record NC_083566.1, read on the forward strand.
ATGTAGTCATTTTATTATGAATATAACACGTGAACCGTCACGGTTAGTGTTCGGATTAGATAAGTATAGTTTATAAAAAAAAGATACAATTTTTTTTTTAAATGGGTTTTAAATTTAGGTATATTTTAGTTGGGCACTAGGAACATAATAATAATAATGATATAAATAAAAATAATTACATTATTTATAAACCATAAACTTGGTTTGAGAATCTGTATAAATATTTAAAATGCGTTTGTACAATTTCGCGATTTTTATCAATAAAAAATGTTTCTAGATGAATTCATTTAGATTAGTAAAAAAATTATCTAAGATGAACGTTTAAAAACCTTGTAACTATTTATCTAGATAAGATAAAAGATGAACAAATAATTATCTAGTTATTCATCTAGATAAATTTATCTTGACAAGTCCGAACACTGACGGTAATATACGGATTTAATACAGTACAACTTAACTCAACTTTATCAATAATTAATATATTATAGAATCTTTATAGTATAATAGTATTTTCTAAACAATACCTACATAAATATTTTAGAGAATAGATCTAACTGCAGAAGTGCAGTTTTTTCTCATTAATTATTATAAAAAATATAAATATCTACTTTAAAACTTCTTGGACTTGAACAAAAGTTTTTTTTTTATTATTATCGCAATCAAACTACCCCCCTCCCTAATCTCTATTCAGGCAGTCGCTGAATTCAATTATTTCTGTAATAAGATCAATGAAATAACTAAAGGCCAAATTTCAAAAATTGACGTTAAGAGTGTTAGACCCATTACCCATTATATTTAAATACACATTCAATCTAACAATAAGGTAATAATATCCACACATACCAACTATAAAAGAATTAGTTCGGTTCCGAATGCCATCAAGTGCACACGTTTTTCGATAGCAGTATGCTCGTCGCTCCCTTATCAGTTCGTAGTTATTTATACGGCTTTGCCTATAGTCCATATTACCGATCGTCAGTAGGTATGTCGCTACAATCTAACAGTAACACGGTTCCAAAAAAAATAACAAACGTAACCTCTCCTCTTCTTCTCTGTCACCAAAAACAGAGGAAAATAAAACTAAATTTTTCTGCAGTCCAAATCGGTACTCTGCTCTTGCTCAGCACGACAACAACTCATCTTCCAAAAATTGTCAAAATCGCAAAAGTATTGAAACTTCAAAACTACCGCCTGTGTGTATAAAAAATGTGAGTGATATCTTCACCTTCACCTCTAGTTTGTTGACTATTCTTAAACCTTCCGATTTCATTTGCAAATCCACTCACTCTCATCGAATTGTCCGCACACAGACTCGCGAACATTACAATCTGCTCTTACAGGTGCCAGTTTTCATACCTATCAGCCTAAAGCTATTCATCCGTTACGTGTAGTTATTCGTAATCTTCACCCAACCACTTCACATGAAGACATCATTGCCGGTCTTTCTGATTTGGGACACCACGTCTCCGACGTTCACAATATAAAACGTTTTTCCGACAAAACACCCCTGCCACTTTTTTTCGTCGATATCAAGACGAATACAAATAACTTGGATATTTACAAAATTGAATTTCTTCTCAACACCAAAATAGTAGTCGAAAAACCATACCCACCCAAAGGACCACCTCAGTGCCAAGCGTGTCAGACTTATGGGCATACCGGGAGTTTTTGCTACCTACTACTTTCCACGTTGTGTTAAATGTGGGGAAGAACACCTCTCGGAATCATGCAATAAATCAAAGGACTCTCCAGCCAGATGTGCTTTACGTTCAGGTGAGCACACCGCAAACTATAAAGGTTACCCAAATTACAAAAAGATACTTAAAAATAAACTCAAGACTTCCCCAAAGGCTCCTCCAACCGTGATCCCGGACGCTCAAGCCAAGCCCCTAGCAAGATCATATTATGCAGAAGCGGCCGCTAATAATAATCCTACAATAGAAATCGTCACAACAATGTTATCTCAAATTATCACCAACTTAAATTCTGTAATTGGGCCACTAATATCTCTCCTCACTGATGTACTGCAAAAACGTTTTACTCCATAGTTCAACCAACTATTTCTGTTTATCGCATTACTTAATTATTATTTCCGTTTAGCTTATCATACCTAATAATGTATCAATTCATTTTTGTATCTGCCTTAATTGGCTTCTTTAGGTATGACTATATATAAATGTCGATTATTATTCTTACCTATTTTATTGTATGTCAAATATTATCATATACATTAATTATGTAATTTTAATATTGTAATTGTCAAACTATCATAGTTTTTACTAGTAGTTCTAAAAAAAAAAAAAAACTAAAAGAAGACAGAGCATAATATCGTGTTATACTAGAAAATATGCTAAAGCATTTTTACTGCTCCAAAAAGTGATGACTGATGAGTGATGACAAATAAAAATAAAAACACACACATTATAGTAAAATAATAAATCTAAAATGTTTATACAAAGTAATGACGTATATTTACGTAATATTATGTAGGTAATTCACATTTCACACCCTGGAGAAAAGACGTTAATTTATGTTACGTGTTACATTTCATTGAATGTTCGAAATCCGTACAAAGCAATATAGATACAATCATTAAAATTTGATAAATACCAAAACTAAAAATTTACGTAAATATACGTCAACACGTCATTCCTTTATAAAACATACGTGTAGGCAGTAGGTACAAAATTACGTACCTACCTAAATGTTTATTTACAGAATTTATTTATTTTTTTAAATGTTCAGTCATATACTTATATTACAGAATAATAATTTATTATTCTATAGTTCCATAGTACAACGCTACAGTACAAAAACGGGTACCTAAGCGTCAAGACACTCTGCACTCAGCCCAAGGTGGATAAAGGTGTGATTCAGCCTTTTTGCAACCGCAGTCCGCAACGGAAACGGAATGATTTATATAATTATATTGTTCTATGATTATACTCAGATTATATTAAATATGTCACATCCACGGGCTATACACCTTAGTCTGTGGCACGGTCATTGGCGCAACTGTGGGGGGGGGCTTAGCCCCCCCCCCCCCCGACTAATATTTAACCCCCCCCAAAATATCCATTATTGATTTAGATATAAGCCTCCTATAGGTTATTTTTAATAAATAGTTTTGCTAGCCCCCCCCCCCCCCCAGAATTTTAACCCTAGTTGCGCCTATGGCGCACGGTTTAAGATAGAATAATCTATCTTGAATAATTCTATCTTTAATAATCTATCTAACACCGTGGTCCGTGGTCACATCTCTGCTTGATTTCGATAATATTCGATAACAGCCACGATCTAAGATCTGTGTAGGTTTGGCGTTGATATTATAAACGTTTCCCTGGATGTTTTTGTGTGCTGTTATGTTCGAATTTTTCTTTTTACTTATGTTTATAATTCTATTATAACGTGATAAATAATAGTCGATAATGAATTGGCACTTTTTTATTTTTGTTTTAAAAGTTGTGACTGTTGTGAGGTCGTGAGGATCTTCGTTTTTAAGAATTTTTCAAGAGTTTCATAAACGACTTCTTTCGAAATGGTAAAGTATTGATTTATAATATCTTTTGATAAACATAAACTAATGGATTAATAATATTATACTACGTATTTACGTGTTTCAATACAATATGCAATTTTAGTAAAGCATTTTAGTATTCAATATTTCCATACACAATAAATTATTATTTGTTACATTTATTGACTATTGTTGTAATGATAATGTTACAAGTATTAATAATAACTCCCTGAATACTTTACCGGACATTGTAAGAACAGCCCTTTAGTTGTATACTCACAGACTATGATAAAAGCTTACAAATGCCATATCATAAATGCATGATAATAATATAGAATATCTGTTTTTAAATTTCATACACTATACAGACTATTTATTAATAAACCTATTAGAATTGTTTCTATTAAACTCTTCCAACATTTATATTTATGTGATTATTAGCTTTTTGTATAAAATCTTCAATTTTTAGTTATAATGTAAAATAATTCTTACCTAATTTACACTGTATACAGTTTGTAATAATCATTTTATTTTGTAACAGATTTTCACCATTCTTCGTCGAACCAATGATTGTTGCTTTGGATGAAGTGACTTTGGAACCATACATGTGCGACATGGATTTAATTGATTGTGTAAATGAGTCTGATAACTTTGTGGTGGGAGGTACTAGTTCAAGTCAATTATATGGTCTTTGTGAAGCTTTTTGGGAGCCTGATATGGAAGAGGATCAACTATTTGAAACTATATCACAAGCTTTGGTTAGTGCTTGCAATCGTGACGCTATTTCTGGTTGGGGTGCAAAGGTTTACATTATATGAGTAAAATTATTTTCTTTATTCAAATATCTTGACAATCAATATATATTTAACAAATAATTTCTTGTATTTCAGTAAAAAAGACAAGATAATTGTGCGTGATATCAAGACAGGAATGGATTAAGGAATAAATTAGATAAAGGACATGGAAATTTTCATTTGTGTATATTTTTTTCGTAATTAATCCAAAAATTGTTATTTTTAGATAAAAGCAAATGGGATAAAAATAAATTCATAATAAAATTAAATAATTTGTTTATAATTTGAGAATCTAAATTAAATATTAGAATATTTTTAAATCAAGCAAAGATTTTTTCTTCTCGTCTCTTTTTGGGCATCATTACAGTGCCGGGTTTATGTTGTGCTTCTGGATGATTTGCCAACTCTGGAGGACAAGTCGATGCTGGACTTGCTTGTATGACTTGTTTGAGATCATAAAACAATGGTGAATCATCTTTTGTTAAAAATGAAATTGCCACTCCAGTCTTTCCAGCACGACCCGTACGTCCAATACGATGAGTATAATCTAGAGGGGGAAGAAAAATTAAAAATCCAATAATTATAATTTTGGTTGTTTTTTTTTTTAATGACCATATAGACTTCAAAAAGCGTATTAGATGACCAATAATTAAATTACCTTCAATAGATTTAGCCATATCATAATTGATAACCATAGACACATCTTTAATATCAATACCACGACCAACCACGTCAGTTGCAACCAAAATATCTTTTACGCCACCTTTGAGACTTGCCAGAGCAAATTCTCTCTGTTCTTGTCCTTTACCACCATGAAGTGTACACGCATTATACTAAAACAAAATTAATGTATTATGTTTAATTTCTGAGCCATAGTACTAAAATATGTAATTCATGAATATATATTATATTTACCCCAAGTTTCTCCAGACCCTTAGCCAACACATCGGCACCTTTTTTTTGGTTGACAAATATAATAATTGGTGGATCAACTTTACGACTGAGAATTTCAACAAGTCTTTTACGCTTATCATTTTCACTCATCATGTGGACTATTTGTTCGGTACGTTCTACAGGTTTACCAATGGATCCAATGTAAACGACAGCAGGACGACGTAAATATGTTCGAGCCAAACGTTCCACAGCCGGAGGCATGGTAGCAGTAAACATCACAGTCTAACAAATTAACACAATTATAAGTCATCAATAAAAATTTCATATCATTTAATTTCATCTATTAAACTTTTGTTTACTTGTCTATATTTTTTTTTTTGTATAATAATTTGCTAATAATTTAGACTCGTCTTCAGCATCCTCGTTATCTGGCTTCAAATTTGTCACCGGCATGTACTCCAAAATCTTTTGCACGTCTGGTTCAAAACCCATGTCTATCATCCTGTCTGCTTCATCCAACACGATATATGTGCATTGGTTCAAAACTAAATATCTGTTTTCCAGAACATCAATCAAACGACCAGGTGTTGCAATAACAATCTATAGAACAACATATAAATAAGATATAAAGTAATAGGAAGATATTGAATTGTATTGTGATATGTTAATTAATTACTTCACATCCTAATCGTAATCTAAATCCTTGTTCTTCTCTAGACAAACCTCCAACAACTACTACAGTTCTAATACCCAATGGCTGTCCAAATTTTAAAGTTTCTTCTTCTATCTGTTGAGCCAGCTCACGGGTCGGTGCTAATATAATTGAATAAGGACCCTAAAACATTAATTTAAAATGCAATTTTCTCAATATTCTTTGAATATATTTTAATAAATAAAAATAATAGTCATCATTACTTGATCAACGTCTTCCTCCCGTTCCATTTTAGGTAAAGACTGAATCCATTCAATAAGTGGTATGAGGTAAGCCAAAGTTTTACCAGAACCAGTTTCAGCAACACCAATAATATCACGATTCTATAAATAATAAAGAATGTAATAAAATACAAATTTTAAAATAAAACTATTTACTTGGAAACCGATGGGAATAGCTTGTCGTTGAATAGGTGTAGGCTCCTTGTATCCAACTTTTTCAATGATCTCCATGATCTCGCTTTTAATTGTAGACTCCTTCCATTTACGAATAGGTTCTGGTATTCTACCCCCTTGAATATAAAATTAATAATTAATTTAGAATGAAATTGAAATCTGGATTCGTTTCTAAAATTACCTTTGATTGTTATATTATAGTCCTCTCTAAATATTCTCCAATCTCTCTCTGTCATTTCGTCCAATTCTTTCTCTGACCAGTGTCGGTCGTCCCATTTCTGTTTATCTTCTTTTCGTTTTACTTTTTTCAGCCTTACTTTTTCTTGCTCCTTCTCGGCTTCAGTCCTACGTTTTTCCATAAGCTCACCATAAAATTTGGATTGATCTTTTTTTTGTGCTTTAATGTCAATACCTGCTACATTACCACGACCAAAAAACTGTACTTGATGACGCTCCTTGTATAAAGCATTATAATCAATTGATGTATCTTCAGACGCATCCCAGTCAAAAACAAATTTCCTATCATTTAATCGACGAACGCGTCTTTTTTTCTTTGTTAAACCTAAATAACGCTCTCGTATGGCTTCCTGTTCCTTCTCCTTGTCTTTGTACTGTTCCTTGTCTTCGGGCTCTTCTTTTTTATCCCTCTTACGTTCTCGTTCTCGACGATCGTGTTCTTTATCCCTTTCGCGTTCACGATCTCGATCGCGATCTCTGTCTCGATGGTGGTCTCTGTCGCGATCTCTGAAAAAAAAATGTATGCGTTATCTGAATATGTCCAATTAAATAACAGCAAGGCAGTTGCTACCGATCGTCCCTGTGGTTGTTACTGCCATGCCCGCCGTCTGCTTGATGCAAGAACTCTATGCGTTTCTTGCGTTCCTCCTCCTGCTTCTTCTTCACCAGTTCGCCTTCCTCTTGTCTTTTCCGCAGGGCTTCGGCAGCTCGTTGTTCTTTTGTCAAAAATACAGGCTAAAAAAGACGTCACAAAAAAACTCACATGAGACACCCTGCAATCAAAGACGACCGACCAAATCGAATGTGCACTTACCTTGCTTCTGGCCAACTCTTCTGCTTTTTTCTTGGCCAAAAGTTCCTCAAGCGAGAGAGGTTCCTTTTTCTCCGATTTCGATACCGGGGTCGGACTAGCGGACGAGTTTTTATTCTTGTCCATTTTTTACAGAGTAAAAGACCTAACGCACGCTATCGTTTCACGTTTGGCGTTCAAACGGTCTACAAAATAAACATTGTCTATTGAATGTTTTTATTTTTTATCTGTTATCACTTATCAGTCTTGCACCGCCGCCGAAGTAGTTAAATAGATTAGTAGATTGATACCACGGGGCACGGACTAAGATAATGGTTACCCAACGACCACGATTTAAGATATACCTTAATATATATTTTAAATCGTGCCAACGACTAACGAGCAACGAGCGTCTCAAACTCTCAAACCGTCATGTCATTTTGGCATCCGGTACAGCCATGGCTTATAGTCTGGGCCGACATGATTTGACCTGCGGGCGACCGTCGCCAATTGTTAAATTAGTAGATTTTACGGAATTGTCGGTACGATTATGTATGTCCGATAGAAATTTCAAATGCGTAATGTGTTCAGCTATAGCCACCAAAAAAGACTCAATATAAAATAGGTTACCCTATGTCAACCACGGGTTGACACCGGCATTCAACGTGTATATAGAAAGTGTAGAATGTCCTATTTAGAGAAAAAAATACTTTTAGTGATTACGATAGTGTACTTGGCGCGCGCAGTCACTTAGCGTTTCCACGAATTTACTTCGGCTTCCACTATAGACTAATAGAACAATCTTGTTCTAAATATCTATGGCTTCCACAAATATTTTTTTGTTTTTATTGATAGGTACTATGATTTCTGATTTAACTATAAGAAAAATTTCTTACCATAAAATGTATGATCATTGATCAATTTGATTTTTTATTTATTCTTGGAAATCTAAAATCGGATGATATAGAAAAATGCAGATCACTTTCAAAATATTTTTTGAGATGATATAGAAAAAGATTTTTTCAAGGAGCATTGCAAAAATTGAGTTTTATAGTGAACTAGCTGATCCCGTGCACTTCGTTGCTCGTTAAATGTACCAACCAACTCTATATGACTCAAACCCACGACAAAGATCTATTTTGTCATGACTCAAACTTTGTTCAATTCGTTATTTAATAAGCGGTCTATGGTGTTCAAAATTCATCTTAACTTTTCCGTTGCCTGGAATAAAAATTCTGATTCGCGAACCCCGAGCTGTTTGTAAGTAAATGCATGATTTAACTATAAAGTATCAAAGTTATATCAAGTTTGTCGTATTCCACCTATGGTAGATTAATATAATCAATTAATACAAAATCCTAACTTAACCTAACCGTATTAAAATCCGATGAATAAAAAAAATCAAATATAACCATTTATTCCGTACATTTTTAACCGTCTTCTTCCCAGAGGTCAAATCTACACACAAATATTAATTTATATATATATATATATATACAACAAAAATAATAATACAAATCAACTAACATACCCGATTAACCTATAGCAACCATTATATTATAATACACTATTGTATTTTTTCATCCAGAATTCCAACTTTTCCGGTGGATTTACCTAAAATTTTCTTTCGTTAAAACCTTCACCTGGCAATTACAAACATTTAAAAAAAAATTTGAGCCAAATCAGACCAGCTGTTCTTGATTGATGAGGTAATGACATTTTTCACGCTTCATTTTAGATTCTGAGCGAAGCGATGAATGTATTGATTTTATAATGATTTTATTTTTTTATTTTTGTGTCTGTCATCACCTTTTAGGACAGTAAAAATGCTTGAATTTTCTTCAACAGTAACTTTTCTGATAGGAAAGTGAATCTAGTTGGTACTTTGGGGGAGTCAAAAGTAATCATTTCCCAGTAGTTTTCAAAAGCAACGTGAAAAACAAAAGAAAAATTAAGGAAAAACGGGCTTAAATATAATGGTAATTACCAAACTTCAGAATTTATTGGGCAGATATGTAATCACAACGTAATTTAGTATTTATTGAGTGATTAATAAACAGTATTTAGATTGTAGATATGCCCAAAATGTTTGTTATAAGCCTAAATCAAAAAGCAAAAAAAAATAAAAAATATTCATTAGCTGAGGAAAATATGGAAGTCATCCTTAGTCCACATATATTGCATGATGATTGATGAGTATAATATTTTAAGGGATTTTAAAAAAAATTTAAAAAATTAACATTTGTTAAACATTTTTAATCATACCAATAAATACAATGTTATTTAATTTGAATAGTATTAGTAGTAAAATTATTAAATTAATGATGATGAGTAACTATAAATATATAATAGGATTATTATATACCGTAATAAAAAAATGTAATGAAAATAATAAAAATTAATAAATATTATACACATGATTTTAAAAATATTACCTATATATTGAATTCATTATTAATTAACTTTGATAAATATATATTAAATAATACAAATGTTATTATTATTTTTTTTTTTAATCCTATGATATAATTAAGTTCCATAATAAATTATAAGTGTGACTTAAATAATATATTTTGAATAATGTATGTAGTGTGCTGACCTACAACATAAATTCAATCAATAGAATATAATATTTGTATAATATTATGTTAACTTTAGAAGTCGATAATATGTAAACAATATTTCAGAAACAGTATAATTCGTAAAACTTTATAATTATTTTTTATAACTTGAACATAGCACGTTTAGTAGTAACATAAAATTGTGTTCAACTCAAATATTATACAAAAATTATAAGTCTCAAGCATAATAATAAGCCATTCAAATTTAATGGGATGGAGTACTTTTATAAAGATCCAAACATTCTATTTCTTAAAGAAAAAAAATAATAAGAAATTACTTAAGGGAACCATAATTTAAATCATTGATAAACGATTTGATAACATCATAACATATTAAATAGTTGAATCAAAAATAACAAAATGTTGAATGATTAGGCCACATTTGATTTAATTTAAACCCAATACTTTTCTAGTGAAATAAAAGTAAGTCCAGTATGTTCATAAAAAATATTGGAAGATCTATTTTAATACAATTATTACTAATTACTAGTTGAATTAGTGGGATCTTTTGCATCAGACTTAGTATGCCGTTTCTGTAAGGCAGCAGTTAAATCTTGTCTCAACGCTTCTTTATTTTCATCGTCGGCATTCAATGGCACTACACTTCGTAAGCCATTCATTATGTCACATGTTTTTCCAAAGTATACTTCGTTCAGAGTATTACGCATTTTATTCTCCATGTCCTCAACCATACGTCCAATATTAGCTATATGTGGTGAAGAATCTGACACCGGACTGTCCATTTCTGTTTGCCTGGTTAAACTGCCTGCCAGGCTCATACTACCCGACACAGCTTTATTAGTCTGCAACCACAGCATAACTGTTGATGTGAGTTTATAATGTGCATTACGACCAGTATTTTTTTCCTGGACTTCCACTACATGTATAGAATCCCAAGTACCACGTACTTTCTTAGATCCATCTCCTACTTTTTTAATCAATATAACACCTAGGAAAAAATAACTTTTAAATATTATTTTTCTTTTTTTATTGAGCTTGAGCCCGGCAACTTAGGCCATTAGCTGTTGGGTTTTTGTGTGTTAGTATGTTGTTAGTAGGAGGAGGAACGGTTGAAAACACATTTTGTATATGTGGCAAGGTTTCGTTGCTAAAAATCCTGGGTGGTCGCCCATCCGGGAACTAGCAACGCCGGCCGTTACGTACACTCAGTGTGTTTCCACAGTTCAGTGTACGCACTGCGCCACAACAAGCCACTTAAATATTATTGTTTTTAAACAAAATTTAAAATTTTAGTAGGTAAATTGTATTATCTAGTTATTTTTTTTTTTAAGATTTAGTTTTAGATCAAATAGTATGTAGATTGTAAGGGAGTAGAGTAATTAATCTTAATTTTGAAAAAAAAAAAAGTTTGAATGATGAGTGTTCAACAATAAAATAATCACCCACTATATTATACATATTATAATAGGTGGTACTTATAAGTCACTATTATTAATTAAATAATAATATGATTAGGTACTATTATATAACATTTGTAGTATGGTAAAGTTAAAAGAAAATATCTATTACCGGCAAAACCCTGGTCTAAATCCCACAGGTAGACAGAAGACACACCACCTTCAAAATACATTTCTCTATATTGATCAAAAGCCATATTGGCGTCTATTTCAAGCTTGCGCAACTTTTCAGTTGGGACAGCACCATCATCCAGCGGTGGAAAATACGTATTACTCCAAGGTGATCTAAATAAGTGATAGAAAAATGAAATGGTTATTTATGTAATTCAAAATATATTATTTACATTATCGTCTTACCTGTATGAATCCCCATCTCTGTTATAATCACAAAGTAAAAAATCTTTGCCAACTTGCTTGTCTCGTATGATTTTTAGCGGTTGATCGACAGAAGACAATAAATCTTCGCACAAACTCGGAACTAGGTCGATGAGATCACTCAAGTGCTTTTCAATTTTTTGAGGCGGTAAACGCCGCATAAGATCTAGCGCACAGTCCATTTGGATATCAGACTAATATAGAAAAATAATGCAATTTCAGCATAAAATAACCATTAAATAGTGTGGGAATTGTTAAACACATAATATTTTGTTAAATGTGTACCAAAATGTGTTTGTTAAAGTAAACAGACGAGACATTAACACTTACCATTTTTGAGCTGTGATACAAACACACGCGAGACAGCAGTTTAATAGGACAAACGACCAAAACCGATCGCCGAACGGCAACGAAATTTATACTTATAAGTAAAGAATAATAATGAATATTTATAATTTACAATAATTGCCAAGTACCAATAAAGTATACATTTTTAACAGCACAAAATTTTTCACTTATCACTATTCACTGGTGTCTGGTACAGTCATAATTAATTATATTATCACAGTCACAATAACATTATCACAACCGTGGTTCATGATGGTAAGGTTAGGTTATGTTTGACCTATAAGGAAATTCTAGAGAGCCTATATTTATTACATATTATAAGTTCTCTAGGAAATTCTATAGCGGAAAACGTTTTGTAGAACAAACGCCAACGTTTGTATAGGTAGAAATTCGTGAGCGCTTGGTGTATTTTGTGCGGTATTATATTTAACCACGGTCGTGGTGTATGAGATAAAAATCGTGATCACAGAATATATCTATTAAGTACTCACATAGATAATATAAGAATCTTATATTATCTATGTATATAATTTACATTGTTATCAAGTGAAGCTCAGCTGTCGACGGCCGCCATTTTCTCAGAGGCCAAAACATTTCATTCATTATACAAAATGTATTAGGAACAACATCGTTTTTAATGGTAAGATAAAATAGTAAATGTAAAATGACTTACATAAAATATTTTTTTTGTTTTTTAAGCTACATGTTTAGAAATAATAAAATACAGTACAAAATAAATCGTAATTAATCTTATTTGTCATATGAAATACCATGCAATTGCCCCCCGACCATGATGCTTCAATTCACAGTGGGAGTTCGCTATCTAGTACTATAAAGAATAAAGATGTCTGTGATCGTGATAAGTCGTGATAGTAACACGATGAATAGTAATAACGGTCGGCAAAAGTATAACAAAGTCAATGACGGTTCTGGCTACTAGAATTTACAGACCAAACGCTGGATCATAATATCATATTATACTTATCTATGCGCTGGATCATGGCGTTTGCAAACGTAAACAGCATGACAAATTATACAATAATTTTGAAAACAATTATAGATACAGACAAACGTTTGAAAGATATCAAATGCACTAAAAATATTTATTTTATTTTATTATTCATTCTAATAAATATTACATAACAATACATAGAAATATAGATACACAATCTTATAATGATAATCGTCGTTTTAAAAGGAACAACATTTTTGAATTCGTCCATAATTTCATTAATTTAATTTACATTTAATTAATGATTAGGGCCCTTGTAATTTTTGGTGAAGGGTCCTGGGGTGCCCAGGCACCCCCTGTGCGCACGTCTATGTTGATACAATAAACCGTCCTTGCCGCAACGCGAGAAGCAGGCGGATTCAGAAAAATATTGAATAGACCTTTCCGTTCCGTATTCTGTATATCTTAATTCGTGATACCGATATATGTATCGTTCATAGATAACATAAGATATATATATTATATATATTATATTATATTATATTATCTATGGTATCGTTACACTCAAAAGTGTCAAGATAATATGAAAATGTCATAGTGTATAGAAAATGCTAATAGATTAATAAATATACCATGGATTTACCATGGTGTAAAAAGTCCAATTTTTATTAAATTTTTTTCTGTTTTTCACGAAACTTTTGAAAACTATCAAGAATTTTCGTATTTGAAAATCAAAGCATTATTACGATTATTTATTATGTGGATAGACACAATAAATTAAAAAAAACACACTTCGTTATAAATCAATTCATTTATCGCTCCAAATGTTCTAATTATAATATTTAATTTCAGTTATCATTCTGTCGTCTCAGTGAAAACGGTAAAATGGAATTAAAAGTGGATCATAGTTACTATTATCAAGTTCAGGGACAAATGCGAATTTCAAAACGAAATTTTTGTTATTTCGTCGTTTATTCGGCAAGTTGGATAGAAATACAAATAATTACTTTCGATGATGCTTTCTGGCAAGACAAAATGATTGAAAAGTTAAAAATGTAATTGAACTTTAATTTTTAAATTATAGTAATTTAATTTTATGTAATTATATAATCATATGCAATTATATTTTCAGATTTTATACAGAATGCTTACTTCCAGAAATAGTCAATCCCCAGTACGGAAAGAGGCTGTTGATAGACGACATTTTAGATCCTCAGCATATTTTGGAAAATATAAAAGCAAAACAGCAAAAACAGCATAAGCAAAATTACATCAATGAAAAAAAAAATTGAATTTTTTTCTAAATGTCGACTACAATAATTAGTATACAATGATATACCATCATACTTTATATAATATGTAATTGTGACAAATTCCGACTATCAAATTATGATAATAGTCTGAAAAACTACTCTAATAACTGTAATTATGTGATAATGTAATTTGTTTTATCATATTTTGAATTACGTTCAATCCGTTTATATATTAATTTACTATCAATAAATAAATAAATAAAATATAATCATCTGTTATATTATATGTACTGTTTACTAATTATAAATAATTACAGTATTTGACTGCTTTATAAAAATAATTCATATGATTAGGGTCTAGGGATTAAAATGACGAATTGCTATAATTTATATAAGTTATCGAATTACGTCGTACATTATTAATTACTCTGGTAATTTTATTCAACAGCTTTTTATTTAATTGCATGTATGTAAGGTTTTTTTGTTATACAGATTTAAATTTCATATTTGTTTGGTCAACGTTAAAAAAAATAAGTTTATCTTCAAATTGTCTACAAAATGAAAAAAATAATTATTTAAATCGTAATTTTTTTAAACGATTTATAACAATTTTATGACGAAAGATTTTTAATTAGTGTAAAATACGGTGAGCAGAATACTATTATACGAAATATAAACTTCGATATGGGTATAATGAAAATAATAAAACAAAAATTCTGTAATCAACATTATTGTGTTCGAACCGACTATTTATAAACGACGAGTCGGTCGCGATATGAAAACTAGTTGACCTATGGTGCGGTATGGATACAGCCGCTCGGGGGCGGTGGTATGAACACTATTCCTGAACGCTGCCGCTATAGTCAGCAGAGCGCGCCACATGCCGGCCGTAAATTTATAATTTTTCCGCCGAAAACATGCTTTCGTACTTCAAGTTTTTCTCAGCTTTGGGTAGTCGTAGAAACATAATTTTTGCACCAATATAAACGTGAGAAGTTCT
Source organism: Metopolophium dirhodum (assembly GCF_019925205.1). Classification (NCBI taxonomy): domain Eukaryota; kingdom Metazoa; phylum Arthropoda; class Insecta; order Hemiptera; family Aphididae; genus Metopolophium; species Metopolophium dirhodum. Next base: position 3,498,574 of record NC_083566.1, read on the forward strand.
TATAGATTTTGTCGTTCCAGATTTTTGATATCTTTTTTTGTGAATTTTAAAAGATTTTTTTAATAATTTAAAAATTTTGTTAAATTTCAAATGCAAATATAATCGGTTTAAATTAAAAATTCGAAAATCTGGAACGACAAAATCTAGAAGAACTTCTCACGTTTATTTTGGTGCAAAAATTATGTTTCTACGACTAATGAGAGCTGAGGAAAACTTGAAGTACGAAAGCATGTTTTTACGGCCGAATTTTGCTACCAGGACGGCCTCGGAATAATGTGTTTATGAAATATACACTTATGCACCCATAAATGTGTAATCGTACGAGATATAAAATCTAAGGAGGTTCATGATTCAAAACAATGCATATATTTTCCAAAATACGCAAAAAAAAACAGGAATAATCCTTATACTTCACGGGTTTAAGTAGCAACTCGTAGCATTTTGTTAAAATCAATTTAATTTGAAGTATAATAGTATATTGTGTGGCAAGGGCGGGAAGTGAGCTGTTTCAGTTGCGGGCCGCATTTCGCCCAAGACTGAAATTGCCTACCCGCACGAGCCACACATATTATTTTTTGTCACGCTTCTGCATTCATCGATCACGGCAAACGTAATGCAAGCAATGCAGCCATGCAGGGGTCTATGCAACTACAACTAGACTATAACAATTAACAATACGACAATATTTCATGAAAGAAACGATTTGGTTTTATTTATTTTAAGCGTCACGCTCGGAGGTTATAATATGATTAGGTATAAGATGTAACCAAAAGTTTATGTTTTGTAAGGACCGACGACCGTGGTATACATTTCAGTGTCTGTTTGTGCAGGGTATACGCGCGTGAAAGTGAGCGCAGCACTTTTGGGGATTTCCACTTGACCCGCCCGCTGGACGGAAAAAGGACGCTTTCCAACGCTTCAACCGCCATCGAAAACCAAACTTTCGGTGCAGGCGTGACAAAAAATAATAGTTATTGCAAGTTTTAGTGCTAGCTGTTGTCAAGTATCAATGACAGTAATATAAATTCTATATAGTACAATATACTATGAAACAATATTAAAGAAAAATATTTCGGTATACCATACCATATCGGTATTCCGGTATACCGAATCATTTCAGTTTTTTCGGCAAACTGGTATTGAAATCAATACCGTAACACCGAAAATTATTTTCAATACCGGCAGCTCTACCTTAGGGATACAGAGAACCGATCAGCTGATCGAGTGTCGCTTCTATATTGTTCTGTGGTTGTATTAAGGCACTATAAAGTTTATAGAAAATTAATTTGAGTAGTTTAAGATTTTAAAAGTGAGTATGATATGTTCCTCACTATTCAGAAATTCCATAGGAAAGGATAGGGTGGACTAGTGATGCAAGTTAATTTTTTTAGTTTGGTATATAAAAAAAGACTTGATTTATATAATATATAGGATAATTTTCTAAGTATATTATTTATTATTAATGTCATTTTTATTTAAAGAATAAAATATTATCTAACCTTATACAGTGACATATTTTATGTTTAACATAACATTACACTCAGTATTTGACATAATATATAATATATAATTCCTTTTAAAATTATACGGAACCAATTCTATTACATAGTTCTCTAATATATTATGGTATGAACAAATAAAGAATATATACAAAATGGCTTTTAACTGACACAATGTTAAAATCATGTTTTGTGGTTTCTTTGTGTATGTCTCTTAAGATCGCTGTTGGTAAGGAATGATAGCTTACAAATTCCACATAAGTATGGTCTCTCACCAGTATGAATTCGATAGTGTACATCCAATCCGTATTTTTTTGCAAATGATTTTGAACACACATCACACTCAAATGGTTTTTCACCGGTATGGATCCTACGGTGATTAACCAATGTAAACGAATGCTTAAACGATTTGTTACAAATATTACATGCTAGAAGTTTTTCATTGGTATGTGTTTTTTCATGTGATCTTAAGTTTGATTTTTTCGAAAATGTTAGTTTACAAATTTTGCATTCAAAAGTTTTCTCTCCTGAATGCAGTTTTAAGTGATGATCCAAAGATGTTTTTTGTGTAAATAAGCTGGCACAAATTATGCATTCAAATGGTTTTTCGTAATTATGTTGTCTATTGTGCCTCAATAATAAAGATTGAAACTTAAATGTTTTAGAACAAACAGAACATTTAAAATTTGTCTGCGCCTTTTTTCGAAGTTCATTGGAGTTAGGATTGTTAGCGACTAGTTGTGTTTTTTCTGTTACTTCTTCCAGTACCATTTTTTTTACTTTAAGTACCGCCTGAAAAATAGAACTTTGTATTCTAAATATTTATTTTTGAAAGCTCTAATTTTAACTATCACTATTTTAAGATATTTATAAAAATATAAAATGTATCTAAAACTTTCACATATTATTAATAAAATAAATGAATGTATTATTGTTTTAGTTAAAATAATATAAGTACAAACATACAAACCTCTTTAGATTTTTTCTCTTTTTTTAATTTTGATCCTGGAAATATTTTCTTTGATCTATAAAACAGAGACATATTACATTCAATTAAATATTCCCTATTAAGACAGGCATTGGCAAAATTAAATATATCCCCTAAAATGAAAAAAAATCAATACTAAATAGGTATTAAAATTTAATTTGATATTTATTAGGTATTATATGGTCGAGTCCAATGTCATATATTCATATCATTAATTAGATAGGATCTGGCCATATAATGTTGCGTACATAATATTATGCTGAAGTAAAATAAATCGGGACCGAGTTGGGTTTTTAGAATTTAATTTAGAATGGTCTTGGGCTTAAAAAGATATGCCAGTACAGAGCTACCTCTACTCTATACCCGATTAATTTTCCTTAAATAATAACATCATACTTAATACAATATAAATTCTGAAATTGAGAAATTATATAAGTGTAAATAGGATATTTATAATCAAGTATATAAATATACATAACACAATTAATTAGTTTTATAAAAATAAAATTATCATTGTATTTAATGTAAAATGTTATAATTATATTATAAATGATTAGGTAATTATGAATATTTTTTGATTCATTTTCTGTATTAATTAGTAATATTTTACAAAGTTACAGTATTTATCATATCATTATTATAGGCATTAGGAACAATAGGAACATACATAAATTCTACATAGTTTTATACATTTTAATGAATATATTATTTTTTAGAAGTTCATTAACTATGAAAACAAAAACAATACCTACATAAATTTTACATTCAGAAAGTTTGCAGAAAAAAACAAACAAGTATAGGACTTAAATTATTTACCAGTCGCGTGTTTTCAGATGCTACTTTAACTAACGCGCGTTAAAAATTTACCCCAGCATAATAAACTGTTGTAGGTAATACATTTTTTTAAGAGGATGTCAGCGCAATATTTGTTTTCTCTTTCAGACCCATGCAAAACATAGATAAAACATGAAACCTGAGATCATTTTTTTAGTTTTTGAGTAATCTTAGAGGTGCGTTCTTACGTCTATGGTATAAGGTCGTTTTATCTACCACTTAATGAGTGCAGTTCGCTTATCTCTCTTTTACATTCTGCACATAATATACAACCTTAATTAGATTAGTCTAAGTTTAAATATAATCAATTTTAAATTAATTTAAAAATGTTATGTTCAATTTGCAATGATGGTATAAATTATATGAGAATTATGAAATAAAGTGTACTAAATTTAAAATTTATTTGCATTTTGGATGTGCAGGTCAAAGAGAAGCAAATTTTAAAAATTGAGCCAAAAAGCTAAAGAAAATTGGTCGTGTTTAAAATGTAAAAGTAGTTTTTCAGTGAATGAAACACCCATATTGGTACCCTATTGGTACTAGCCCATAAAAAATACAGTGTTTTACCTTCACAGTATTGCTGGAACAGTATATTGTTTCGAACAAGGTACTTAAAGATTTAACTTATTCAGTCAAATTCATGAGAAAAGAATTTGATGAATTTAGTATTCAAATAAAAGATTTGGTATCAGCATTTAAAAAAATAAAATTTGAAAATTAAAAACTAAAACAACAAAATCTGAAATTGGAAAATGAATTAATTATAGTCAACAAATGTATCAATAACTTAGAACAGGAACAATTTAGGTAACATGTTGAAATAATTGGTGTACTTATACAAGAGAATGAAAACTGTGCAAAGAAATGTTAATTGATCTAGCAAGGAAGAAAAGGTTATCAGCGAACAGCATAAATGTCAACTGGGAAAGTAATGGTATCTTTATTAATAACTATTTAACTCAATCAAAATATTTATCAGAAAACTTAAATTTTTCCCAAAGAATATAGTTTATGTGGTTTAAAAACAATAAACTGTTTCTAAAAAAGGCGAAAACTCCAATACAATTTATATAGACGATGAAATTACTCTAAATAAACTTAAATCTAATTAATTGATATAATCTACAGGTATTTAAAAAAAAAAAAAATAAATAATTAATTTAATTAATTTAAGTAATGAATAGTATCACCTATTTAATAGGTTTTTAGACTACTCAATAAATTATTTAAAATCTTTTTCAGTGTTTATTAAGGGGATTCGATACCGTGATTTTCTGTTTTTGTCTAATACACGCGTGACATAGTATTTCAGATGTTTTTTTTGCCAAACATTCCAATTGATCTATTGAAGTGATAAGAATTCTGAAAACAGATTTGAATTTGTCGTCAAGTCTACTTGAAATCGACTTTCCCACATATTTGATATTATCCCCCAAATTCCTAAAAATGTCATATTAAAAAAAGTATTTAAAAATGTTCATATTTTAATTTATAGAGAAGTTAAAATCAAAAATGTGGGAAAGTCGACTTGACGGCAACTTCAAATCTGTTTTAAGAATTCTTATCACTTCATTAGATCAATTGGTATATTTGGCAAAAAACACATCTAAAATCATTGTCGCGTGTGTGTTAGACAAAAACAGAAAATCACAGTATCGAATCCCATTAACACATATAATATTGTAATGGAACGTTTCTTAAATATTATGTGCTGTAATATTAGAAGTATAAATGCAAATGTAGATGAACTAATACTTTTATTTGAAAACGAAAAGAAATTTTATAAGCCAGATCATATAGTATTAACTGAAACCTTGTATGATACTCATTCCTGTAATATATTTTTACCAGGTTATGACATGTATTTCTCAGAAAAAAAGGAACCAAAATGAAATGATGGTATTATAATTTTATATAAATATGATTTAGATTTAGATTTTTTTGAGTTTGATGATAGTAGACGTCAATATTGTCAAAGTCACTATATACAATGTAAATAGTCGTATAATATTATTGTATCTATAGATAGCTATGAATTTGTGATCATTTTGAAAAATATATTATTAAATGAAAAAAATAAGAACTAATATATAAAAAATGCCAACAAAAAAAAAAGGTCGGCAAGTAGGTGCCGCTCTGCTGTACAGTAGGTTACAAGTGGGTCACTGTAATGGATAGTGTTAAATTTGAATTCAATGATATAATATTATTGTATAAGGAAAACGATTCAGTCAGCAGTGGCGTATCCAGGGGTGCTAAGGGGGCTACAGCCCCCTCCCCATTGACTGTGTTGGCCATAGAATTTTATCAAGATTAATAAAAAAAATTAATATATTAATTGATTTTATATTTTATTGTTATCTGGGTTTGTATTTGATTTTCAAAATAAAAAAAAATATGTTTTAAATTTAAATGATGTTTAAATTGTTTTGAGACAATATTTAGACAAATTGATATATCATACCCTCAAAAATATTATTTTATATACATTTTTAATGGGTGATTTTACTCTCTAAGATGACTTAAAAACATATAAAAATGATTTTGAGTAAATGCGTTTTGTCTATGTTGCCAGTGGGCCAGAGAGAAAACAAATAGTATGCTGACATCTCTTTAAGTAATGGTAGTACAAAATATAATAATATTTGTCTTAAATATTATTCATTTTTACCCTACGTGAGTGGACACAGGTTAATACCATTTGTATACTTACTTTGATGAATGATCAGCATCACTTAATGATTTGGAAGTAACGGTAGTTGTATTGGTATTAGTATCTAAAATTAAAAATCCATTTGTTGAGAACAATTTAAAATTAATTAATTAATTATTTAAATTGTTTGATATTTTTTGATAGAAATAGTTTCATACACATAGTATTTGAAAAATAATAAAATAAAGCTTTAGTTTAAATGATTTCGTTCTTTATTGATATTATTATAAATAGTGATTTCGGTGTAGTTGCAAAACATTTAAATATGTTTAAATTGTATATTATGACTTAAACCTTGGGAAATATCAATATTCCGGAATGAATGAAGGATTACAGTATATTCTAAAGCACTAATCAGCGTAAAGTCTGTAAAAGTTACTGTAAATTATATCAACATTAAAAACCTAACTGTTAATAAAAATGCCAAGTTAAAGACCACTTAACAAAAAATAGAAATCCTATCAAAATAGTAATACCTACATTGTAGCCAAGTCTATTACTTTGTTACTCAATAACCTCAAACTTAACTCCTACTTTCATAAGCAACAATGCGCCAATGCTCTTTTATTTATATTGCTTAACATAATAGATTGTCAAGTTTTACCCAGATAGGTATAAATAAAAGTTTCAGAGCGCACAGAGATCACCAGTAGCTGGTAGTCTATATTGAAACATACGCTTATTGGATAAAGAACATTTTTAAAATAATATAAAATACTGATTAATGCCAATTATACCTAACTTAAAACAACGTAATAATTTTAGTATTAAAAAAATCTACCTTTGACTGCTTTCTTTTTCTTAGGTATACCAATTTTATTTCTTATAATCGTAGCAATATCTTCTTTAACGGTATCCATTTCTTCTCAATTTACTGATTATCAATAAATTAAATCGATATTCGATACAAAATAATTGTGTTAATAAATTTGTAATCAAAATTATTAAACTAAATAGTATTTGCCCTATTGGGCATTGGCTATTATAGAACGTGTTTCATAGTTCGTATTGTGTGGGACGTATTTTGTTGTATCTTGTATTACACATACACGGTGTACAAAATATTAATAATATATAATAACTTGTGTTTAAAGTTTAAACCGTATTCAACAGCTTATCAGTTATCTTACCATTCGGCACGCGCACGGACTATATTATCACACGACATAGCACCACAGAATAGATTAAATTCGACGGACCACGGTTAGGTTAGGTTATATATAATATCAGCTTCAATAATAAATTATTGTCGGCTATCTTGTTGTTCTGTACTTCCATTTCATATGGTTGTGAGTGTTGTGACTTGTGATAGTGTGATACTAGTATCACAGAATATGTGAAATCAGAATGGACACTTCTGCCGCCTGAAAAACAGTCCGCCATATTGAATGCAAGCACCAGATTGACCACAAACTGAATATTAATGTTTTTTCAATTTTATGTTGCTTACGGTGACACTGTTGTAACGATGTTTACAATTTACTTTCCAATCTCCTAACCAAACATTTTACATTTTACCGCCGTTGTTGTTGTTTGGATGTCGCGGCTTTTTGTACCTTATTATATGGTTTTGAAAATTTTTGACTGTAATTTTCAAGTTTACTGATTGTTCTCTTGCATTACTGTGTAACTTTGTTAATTTATTCACAATGGAGTTTATTGTTAATAAACGGGCCAAACAGTATTCAAAATGTTGTTTGATCAATTGTAAAAGCCATATTTTGAATAAGGAAACCATAAGTTTTTTTACTTTCCCAAAAGAACCTGCCAGGTAAGAAAAATTTTTGTTATCTTTGTTTATTTGTTCCCGTTTTGAATAGCCTAATAGTTCATTAATACTTACTTTTCTTTCATAACCTAACCTAACCTACCATAAATTTGATTTTAAGCTGGTTGTTAAAATAATAAATTACACATACCTGCAGGTACCTACTTAATACTTATGTATTGTGAACATTTATTCTAGTCCAAACAATGCATATTACACGTATTTTTTTTTGGTATTATTGCAACTGACTAAACTGTTATTCTTTTTTAAAATGTCTTATTATTTTTTTATTATTAATTATATTTACAATAATATTTTAGATGTGCTGTTTGGATTGAAAATTGCAAATGTGATCACCTGAAATCAATCAACAATTTGGCTGCTAACACTAAGTATCGTGTTTGTTCTTTACATTTTGAAACTAACATGTTTTCCAATTTTCAGAAAAATAGACTAAAGCCAGAAGCTATACCTACTTTGTTTGATGCTATGGGAGTTGATCGTGTGGATGAACCAAAGAATAATGATGACCCTGAATGTAGCACTTCAGATTTTGTGCCATTATCATGTTCAACACCTGGTATGAACATAACATATATTATTGTAAACACAATAGAATTCTCACTTATTGTTGGTAGCCGCAATAACCTATTCCGCGGATAACAATATTGTATTCTAGTTTTTCTTAAAATCTTTATTATTTAAATTAATTTCTATTTGTTAAAATTTTGTTATATTTTGCATAAATGTTAGAGATGATTGACTTGTATGGAATTTTATATTTTAATTTTTACAGGTTCTTCTGCTCGTTTATCGATAAACTCACAAAGTTTATCTGATGCATCAACATCAATGGATATTGAAACAAGTGTTATTGGTATACAAACACCGAGTTATTTATCATCCAAAACTCCCCGAAAAGTTGCTCTTCAGGAAAAACTAAAAGAAAGTGAACGGGTTCAGGCCGAGTTGAAACAAATTATTATAAATTTGAATCGGCAAATAGCAAATGAACCTAACAATAAATTGGAGAATTGCTTGGAAACGTGTAAAGAATACTTGTCACCTACCCTCTTTATGATTGTCAAATCGCAAATCAAGAATAAGGAAAGAAATTATCGAGGATTCAGGTATTCTAATGAAATTAAGCAACTTGCCTTAAGTATTTATTTTCTAGGTCCAAGAGTTTACAATTTATTGCAAAATCCTCTATCCCTTCCTGTTAGTCGAACACTCAGAAGAGTAACTTCAAAATACGAAATAAATCCTGGTCTAAATGATTTTCTTTTTAATTTTCTATCATTTAAAATCAGTAGTTTTAAACCTGACGCGCTAGATTGCGTACTTTGTGCCGATGAAATGGCTTTAAAAACAAATTTATTTTATAATGTCTCTAAAGACAAAATTATAGGTTTTCATGAATCAAATTATCGTAAAAAGTATGAACCTGCCAAATATGCTTTAGTCCTTATGCTTGGAGGAATAAACGAAAATTGGAAACAACCAATTGCTTATTTTCTTGTGTCAAGTAGCTGTACCGGTACTGATCTGAAAGACATAATTATGTCAACAATTTGTCGCCTACAAAATATTAAACTTAATATCAAAGCTTTTATTACAGATCAAGGCACAAATTTTGTAAGTTTTTCTAAAAGCTTTTATGTTTCTCCTAACAAGCCATATTTTGAAGTAGATGGAAAACAAATTTTTTACATTTTTGACCCACCTCATCTTTTGAAATCTACTCGGAACATGTTGTTTAAACACAACTTTATAATTAATGATTCAATAGTAACTAAATCACATATTGATTCTTTTTACAATTATGATTCTGAAAATAATCTTCGCTTGGCTCCAAAATTAAAACATGCACATATTCATCCAGGACCATTTGAAAAAATGAGAGTTTATTTAGCTGCCCAAATTTTCAGTAATAGTGTTGCTTCTGGTATGTCTACAACTTTAAAGTCTGGTATTTTGCCGCCTAGCGCTCAATACACTATTGATTTCATCAGTGATATGGACAAATTATTTGACATATTCAATTCTTATAAAGCACCCAATCTTAAAGAATTCAATAGACCATTTAAAAATACTGAATCACAAATTAATTTTTTAAACAAAATGGCTGAAGTTTTTAGGAACATAAAAGTTGTTAATAAATTTAATGGATCAAATATTACTAATAGGATGAATTTTATAAATGGTTGGTTAATTTCAATATCTGCATTAAAAATGCTGTGGCATTCATTAAATCCAAATAAGAATCCAAATTATGTTCTATATACTAGATGCCTAAACCAAGATCGTGTAGAAAATTTATTTTGTTATTTCCGCCAACAGCATGGAAACAATTTAAATCCTACACCAATTGATTTTTGTAGGTCATTTAAAAAAATTTTTTGTGCTAATTATTTTAAACATTCTCCAGGTGCAAATTGCATTGAAGATTTAGATGAAATTTTAGGCGCAGAACTACCACAACCTGAAAAAATACTTCAATTTGAAGGATCAGATAAAAATCTTTTTAAATTTAAATGTATTAGCATTGGTACAGTTGACTATAGACAACTTGACATTCCAGAACAGAATGCATTAACTTACATTAGTGGTTATTTAATGAGAAAATGCTTAGAAAATCATATTTGTCAGGTTTGTACAGACTATGCGTACTATCAAAAAGAGTTGAACCAGTCATTTCTCTTGAGTTTCTATAAAGCATACCCTACTGGAGACAACTCTACATTTGGAAATCTGATGATGCCTCATGATGACTTTTATAATTTTGTATCCGAATTAGAAAATATTTTTATTGATAACTTCCCTTCCATTTCCTATGAAGACGGCGTGGGTTCAAAACTAAAGCAACAAATGAGTAATGTACCTTTTAATCATCCTTGTGAATCTTTTAATAAAATGTTTTTGATTAATTTATTTACACGCTTTAGAATTTTTTCAGCAATCAAATTTTTAAATAGAGCTTTAGTTTCTGAAAAAAAATTAAAAGATAGAAAATTGACCATTTTGAAACATTTGTAATCACACACACATTATTTTAGGTGATTTTTGTTTTATTCCAATAATACCGAGTGATCCATAAATTGTGTTAACACTGATTATTTGAAAAAGTTTAAACTTACCTTAAATTAACCTTGTATAATTTGATGTAATTTTATAACATTTCTGAACAAAATATTATTTTTATGTACCTGCTATTAACGTTATAATTTGTAAACTTTTTACATTTTTGATTGAGACCATATATTTTTATAATCATATTATCTGAGTATTTCATTTTTTTTTTAATCAAATTTCTATCAAGTAGTTATTGGCGATCATAAACTTATCAAATTGATCTATATTCCGCTCATCTCATCTGAAAATACTTATAACTTCTTAACAGAAACTTGATTTTAAAAAAAATGAAATAATCAGAGAATATGTTTATAAAAATGTATGGTCTCAATTAAAAATGTAAAAAGTTTACAAATTATAACGTTAATAGCAGGTACATAAAAATAATATTTTGTTCAGAAATGTTATAAAATTACATCAAATTATATAAGGTTAATTTAAGGTAAGTTTAAACTTTTTCAAATAATCAGTGTTAACACAATTTATGGATCACTCGGTATTATTGGAATATAAAAAGTCATGTAAAATATTATTTTTCACAATATGATATTAAAAATGTATGTTGCCTTGTAAAATAGAAAAATACTTAGAATGATAGAAAATTGTAAAAAGTATTTTTATAGATTTTAAAGAAGATATTAAGAAGACAAACAATTGCATTTTTTAAATATCTGATTTTTTTAATTGTATTCAATTTTGAAATAAAAATAATCAATTATTATTATTATTATTACTACTAAGTAACTCTTTTTATTACTTGTTTATAAAATAAATTATTACTCAATGATGAATTATGTTTTATTTGTATCCTAGAAGTGTGTCACCTATATTCTTTAATTATATCAAATTAGTGTATATTTTTTTATTTCATTAAAATCTATTATTGATTTATAGTTGTGTTACATTTGGTTTATACCAATATTATAATTATATAAAATATAGTACAGAAAAAACCAGTATTTTACCACATAAACTATTGAATTTATTTTGAATATTATATATTTATGTGTAATACATTTTAACATCTTGTTGGATATTTATGAGTTAATCCAAATCTCAATAACGTTACCAAATTACCAAATATGGTATTTAAAAAGAAAAGAAGAATATTAAATAATCTGTTTAATATAAATACAAATATCTTGAAATTTGAATCATACATTCTAAAACAGATCAGTATTTTGATGCATTGATTAACTTTTTAGAACAAAACCCATAATGGAACCGTTAAATTTATGATATTGCTGAGTTAAAAGTGTTTCTATTCAGCCCGTCTTACAACATAATAATTAGAGATCGGATTCTCGTGCAATTGCAACTTTTTTTCCTTTGCTTTAAAACATATAAAAAGAAATTATAAATCCGAATCATGAGAAGTAGATTAATTTAAACGTAGTTTTATTTTGCACTTTTTATTCTAAATTGCACGGTTTTAATAACAGTATTCATAATTACAAATATGAATAAATAAAAATAAAACTTATAGCTGAACTATTGTATAGTAAGAGGTAAATTTAAGATTTTTTTTTTGGGCAACACTGACGTATGCATTCAATATGGCGGACCTTCTTATCAGCTTCCCATAAGAATAATGTAATTTTTTGAGATGTGACCATTCTGATTTCATATATTCTGTGCTAGTATACTGTATACTACTAAACAGAGTACGCTGTTGTTTTTCCAAAGTAATTCTTCTAGAATACCCAGTAGAATGAATCATGAGTGAAAGCTTGATGCCGGTGGAAACTAGAAACGTTAATTTTTATCTTAAATTAAATTACATTTAAAACTTATTATTTATTTAAAGTTTAATGAGTCATTTAGTTATTTAATAATTTAAATCGATATTCGTTTATTATTCATCATGGCGTATTCTACAAGTGTGAATATAAGTATTGAAACACAAGCCGAAAATATAATCCAGGAAATTTCATACGATGGACAGGAAATCTATCAACCGTAAGCATGTTCAATTTCAGATTAATTACATTGAAAATACGTTTAAAACTAATTTAATTATTATGTTGGGTTATTTTTTAAGGGCATTATCTATGTCTGATAATTTGTCTAAGCTTGCACAGAGAATTGACTTCAGTAAGGTTGACGAGGACACAAAACAACAAGAAGTGGAGATCAAAAGCGAAGAAGAATCCAAAGAGCCGTCTCCTAATGTCCCTATATCTGGATGGATTGATTCAGTAGTTTCTAAACTAAAGTAATGAATTAAACTGTTAAGATTGTACATGCAATGTTGTTTATTAATTTGTCAATATTGTTATTAAAGGAGAGCAGCAACAGAGATTTGTGTTATATCAGATGTATTAGCTGTTACAAAAGAAAAACGATACATGATACTTGATCCAATCCCTACTGAATCAATCGAAACCAAACCAATGGCTCAAATTTATCTCCGGAAAAAGGTTTGAAAATTTAAAATTTAAAATTATTGTACTTATCTAAGATAAACACTAATGTTTATGATCAAACTGAACCATTTTAATTGTAAACAAATTGATTTGTTGTTTTTTGCTTATATGTTATTATCTATAATTTATATCAAAATTGATTTATTCATAAAATATATTTATCTACAATAGTTGGTATACAGCTATCTATTATTCCAACTTATATAATATATATATATATTGGGGAATTAAGCTATCAATCATTAAATAACTTCATAATTTAAATTTAAAAATGTATAAATATAATAATAATATTCTTGTCGTATGCAGTTTACCACATACAGTGTCAATGGTGGCAACCAACCAATGTCCCCTTCTATTTTAAAAATAAATACCTATTAGCGTCACGGTAAGTTAAACAGTTTTATATAATTATTCAGAAAGATGAAAATAGGTACAAGAATATTTTTGAAGGAAAAACTAATTGGTTTTTGGAAAGTTTGGTATGTGCCTAAAATTCAAAAATGGTATTATTGAAGCAAGATAGGTACTTCACTGTGGAAAAAATAGATAGACAAATATTACACTGAATAATTGAAAATTAAATTGAAATCGGGACAGAAATACACTTGAATGAATGTATATTGACAGTATATAAGATTAATATTTATTTATATATTCATTAAAGGGTATATTCAGAAAACCTTCAAACATTTCCAATTTGTTGTCATTTCCATCAGTGGCACGCTCAGTGCACACAAATTAATTGAAATTAATTAAAATGATAAACAGCATACAACAAAAATCTATATTATAATTTATAATATTCATTTTGAAATATAAATATAAAGAAATTAACAAAAATAAACTTGCTGTTCACTGATTTAATCAACATTATGAATATTGATGATAGAATTTAATGATGCATATATATTTTAACTTTTTAAATTTGGTTTGATTTAATCATTGACCACTGAAGATTGTTTAGATTTTGAACTGTATAAAAAATACCAAGTTTAGAAGTTTGATTTTTTTGACTTTTAATTATTCAGACAAACCTCTAAATTGTACATAATTTCATTACAATGTTTGTAAATACATTTACAATATTCAATAAAAAATACTAGTATTAACTATAGCTTATAATTATTTTATTTATGTTATTTCATTATTTTGAAATTAGGCATTAGCTAGTGCATCAAATATAATAATGTCAGCTGTAGACCGATTAAGAAGTAGTCAGAATGAATTCATAAGAAACAGAACAACCCCTGATTTTCATATTGAGTTATTAAGATTACGACAAAATTGGAGGTTAAAAAAAGTTTCTACAGCCATTATTGGTGATCTAAGTTATAAAACAGGTAATTTGATTCAAATTAAATCTTTATAATTGTAATAAAAGTAAATGTGTACTATTGATCAGGGTGATGTCCGGGCAAATAAAAAATTATTGATTTATACAGTCAAAATCAAGAAATAATTAAATGTAGCGCACAAATTAAAAATTTAAATTTAAGTAATTATTTGTATTAGTATAATAAAATTAGTAAATATAATAAATAAAGATAATTTAACCCTGTATAGAACATTTTTTTAACATGAAAAATAGTTAAATTTATCATATAATAATATAAAAATAATATTGTGTTACTGTTTTATAGTTACTATGCTTGTTAAATTAACCTATTATCATATCGCCTGCCGCAGCAAAGAAGATCGTATCTCTGTTTTTCTACAAATATTTTTTGGGTTTTTTCAATTTTTCATAACTTTTTTGTGTAGTTCCCGTGAAACTGATAGTAGCATAAAACAATCAAAGACGTTCTATACAATAAAATACAGTTACTACCGTCTTCGTGGAACTACACAAAAATAGTTATGACAATTGAAAAATAAAAAAAAAATTGTGAAAACAGAAACGACTTTCTTTGCTACGGCGGGCGATGTATAAAAGTTAAAACTTCCACTGTGCCAGATCTTGAACTATAGAGTCTCTAGATTAAAAGAAAATGTTGGGGCCTCTTAAAATAAAATTGCTATAAATTACTTATTTATTTCCATCAAAAAACAAATTTATTATTAATTACAAAGTATAACATTTTAAATAAATCTTGAGCTTTTCAAATAAAAAATCAATATATTATGATATCTGGTATCTCGTGCATTATGATAATAAATTATAATAAAAAAAAGATTTACCATTCTGCCATCATGTTTGTTACACTTAAAACATTAGTAAATGTACACTAAAATGTCTGAAAAAATAGTCGATGTACTCAGTCTCCTCGCGTATCACAATTCAAGCACTGAATATACCTAAATAATTATCTAAAAAGTATACAGTTCTACGTCAGTTTGTATATATTGCATATTAATAATTTTGCTTGTTAAAAAGCCCCTGGGTGTTTGCTCTACCGTAGGCACAGACTTGCTAATAATTTTGAATTTAATTAATTTTTTATTTAAAACTCATTTTAAATGATATAAAACATAAAATACTAAGTAATAATACGCTATTTAAACATTTAAAAATAATAATAAAATATTTGACAAAATTTTTCTTTATATTTTAGAGTACAATTATAAAAAATATTGCGTGCGGTTAAAATTTGTAAAATCATAAATTAATTAAATATTTGTATTTGCAGCTGGTTCAAAATTTGGACAAAGTGGTATGTTTGAAGTAACAAAAGCAGAAGATGATGTTCAATCAAATACTGGAACTTCTTCTAGTAGCCCATCATCCTCTCCTAGTCATAATGTTTCAATCACTAAATCACCATCAGCGCTTAGAGTGACTGTACCTACTGAACTACAAGGAGTATCTTACATAATGGTATTATGCCAAAAAGGTGATTAAATGCAACTCTATGATTTATTTTATTAGTAATAAAACATTTTTTATGCATGAAATTAAGATTTATTATAGAATATGCCGTATGACCCCTCCCCCTTAATAACCATATCCAATAATTTAGCTGTTAGGTATCATATTAATATTGTACTAATCATTATTTCAACTGAATCCAAAATTTGTTTTTATATTTTTTAATATGATTTCATGAACTTATTAAAAACAGTTATTATATTTTTAAATTTGATGCTTTAGATCAAGAAAATATTTTTAACACTTCGTTTAATCTACTGGGTTCAGCTCCAGCTACTCCTAATCCGGACATGCATTGGCAACAAAAATTAGAAGCTGCTCAAAATGTATTGTTTTGTAAAGAATTATTCAATCAGCTTGCCAAAGAAGCAGTTCAATTGCAAGCAACTATTCCACATATGGTTGTTGGAAATCAAATTTCAGCTACAGTATGTGAATGAAAAAAAGTTATACATTTAAAAAAATATATATATTATAGAACTAAGTATAATTTTATATT
This sequence comes from Metopolophium dirhodum, assembly GCF_019925205.1. Classification (NCBI taxonomy): domain Eukaryota; kingdom Metazoa; phylum Arthropoda; class Insecta; order Hemiptera; family Aphididae; genus Metopolophium; species Metopolophium dirhodum. The sequence continues at coordinate 3,515,305 of NC_083566.1, forward strand.
ATATCGTTAATTGTTATATAGGTATTTCCTGGTATCCAGTTAATAATTGGATTATGTCATAGTTCAACAAATGGTAATCCTAATGCTATATTACCATCTAAAACTGATCATGATCATGTACTAGAACACTCTCTGCATCAACTTTTAAGAGAAGTACATCACAGAAATACTCATCAACCATTTCCACATCCTTCTTCAGGGCCATTAGGTCCAAGTAAACGTCGTGCAGTTGCTGGACCTAATGCTGCCGATCGTTTTGAATTATTAGAAATGTCTAAAAGGTAAAAAAAATCTATACAAATAAGTGAAGAGTTAAATTATTTTTTTTTTTAAATTTAAATTTCAGCCAAACTTTATTGGAACAAATTATAGAACAAGCACAGCACTTTTTTATGAGATTGCGTACAGAATATGTAATTGATACACTAGCTAAAGAAGTAATTTTATTTTACTATATTTACTAAGAAAATATATAACCTTTATACTACTCATAGGTTAAAGATCCAATTATAATTTCACATTGGAATTCATTGAACTCTCCAACGCAAGCTTGTGTTAAAGTTACTATTGTATCACACGGATTTGACTGTATTTGTCGAACTTCTTTAGTTGTACATGTAATGAAAAAATCATTAAAATGTATTTGCCGAGATGGTCGAGTAATGTATTTATCATATGAACCTCAAGAATTAAGAGATCTCATTTTTTGTCAAGTAAATATATATCTTAATTAATTTTAAATACATTTTAAAAACTTATTTAATATTTATATGTAACATAATAACTGTAATAGATTTATCAACATCAAATAATGGGCGTACAGTCTGTAGCTAAAACACAAGGATGGCAATTCTTAGCTAGTTCTTCCCACCTTGGCCTAGGTCCAGTTGAGCCTATGGGAAATGCTAGCTCATGTCTCTTAGCTTCACCAATAGGGGATAGGTAAATTTGTTAATATAATTATATTATTTTATGAAATTAATCATTTTTCATTTTACTTCAGGTTGATATCTGTGAAATGTGAACCACAAGGCAATGTCAGTGTGAGTATTGCACATTCACCAAAAAAAGACTTCTTTGGAGGCCAATTGGTAAAAGAAAGAAAATGGGAAAATTTGGGAGGTTCATTTAAAAAGGTTAGGTGGGACAAAATGGAAGGTAAAAACTTTTTAAACAAAATTGAACTTTTAATGGCTAGTTTAACCAATTCTACCTAATTTGTCAACAAAAAAACTTGTTGATGTAAAAAATGTATTATAATTTATGTTGTATATAATTATTGTATTAGTTAATTCAATATTATGTATTCTTTATATATTAAAATAAATATAATTTTTATTATAGTTATGTATTAGTATCAAAACTGTAATTTATGTATAATAACTAATAAGTATTAATAATAAATAATAATACATTTCTGATTCTGGATAAAGATTATACTTACCTACTACTTAGTTGTTTAATAATTTCAAATTTGTATTAGTGTGTTAATTTAAATTATTTTTCAATCGGGTTAGTAATTTATTATATTTTGCATCTATGGCAATAATCCTTCTTCATGTGATGTAACTCAGTGGCATTATCATAGGGGCATTTTTAAAATTCTAAACTCGAAATATTGACTGCCATATTATTATATTAATAATATTAATTTATTAGCAATATAAATAGGTATATTTAATATAACTAGCTGATCCCGTGCACTTCATTGCCCGTTAAATGTATCAACTCTATATGACTCAAACTTTGTTCAATTCGTTATTTAATATTCGGTGTATGGTGTTCAAAATTTATCTTAACTTTTCCGTTGCCCGGAATAAAAATTCTGATTCGCAGCAGTACATTATCATTATATAATATATTATCTACCTGCAGTAGATCGCAGACCCTGTCTTGCTGTTTGTACTTAAGTGTATGATTTAACTCTAAAGTATCAAAGTTACACCAAGTTTGTCGTTTTTACTTAATTCCACCTACAATGGATTAATATAATCAATTTATACAAAATCCTATCCTAACCTAACCGTACTAAAATCCAATGCATAAAAAAAAATTAATTTAACCCTTAGTAAATTAACCTATCTTCTTCCCAGAGGTCTAATCTACCCACAAACATTAATTTATATATATATCTAACTTTATAAATACAGAGACTATAACTATACAGACTAAACTCTAGAACTACTTTTCAGATCTTCTTGTATATTATATTATATATATGTATAATGACAAAAAATAATAATACAAATCAACAAACATAACATGCCCGATTAACCAATAACAACCTAAAATTTTCTTTCATATAAACCTTCTCCGTAAAATACTCTTTCGTTTAAAAAAAAATCAAGAAGATCTGATAAGTAGTTCCAGAGTTCAGCCTGTACAGAGATTTTCATTTCACGTTTTTAAAGTTTGATATTATATTATAACTTATATTTAAAAAGTAAAGCAAATAGTTTTTTTTTTTTTTTTTATAATTAAAAACCCATGGCAACCATTTATAAACAAAAATTTCTATCTGAAATCTCAAAATTCCCGTTTTAGCACCTCCCGGGACCCGGGGTTGATCCTCTCTCTTTTAAAATTAGCCTATCTTTTAAGTTCGGCCAAATTACAAACATTGTAAAAATTTCATTAAGATCGGTCCAGTAGTTTCGGAGTTTATTCCGGACAAAGACGTGACACGGGATTTTTGTATATAAAAAATATTGTTAGGACTAGTATAGGCTGACAAAGTCTCCGCTTACAATCGTTTTTCGTTTACAACAAATTTCCATTGAATTTTAACTAAATACATTTAATACATAAATACTTTTTTTTTAAATAATAACTTAATTGTTGTAAAAACAGAAATTATGCAGATTTATTTTAGATTAAACGCTTTTAAATTCAATTTTATAAAACAATTCACTTGGCCATTTATTGAACGCCCATGGCCCATGTAATAAGCAATTAATATTACCAAGGCTTGGAATTAACGAGTCAAGTTGATTTTAACTTATTAACTTAAGGCCCCTGCAAACCCTATTAATTTTTCATCAAAACGACCTCAGCAACTGACACAAATTAAAGTACTTCCAGTGGTTCGATTTAAAAGATGTAAAGATTTTTAATTGGTCGACAAGTCTACTTTGTATCGGTCGCAGCATATTTTTTATATTTTAGATATTTTTTAATACATATATTCAATATCAAAAATTTATAAATTTATAAAATATAAAATATTTACTCTAGTCAAGAATTCGCTAAAATTGAAAAAGTGCTCCGACCGATGCAAAGTAAACTTATTTACCAACACAAACATCTTTACATTTTTTAAATCAAACCATTATACAGAAGTATACTTGTCAGTGCGACGGCTATTTCACGTCCATAATTTGGTTTTCTAATAACTCTAAATGACTTGAGCATGTGTGTGCGTGCGACCATAAATCAGATAAGTAATGACAATGAAGTGTAAATTGATGCGGGTGATCACTGGTTACACACGGAGCGGTTTGGCCGCGCGCGGTTTCGGATTATAATCCGCGGTGATTAGAAACCGCTTCCGCGGCGTGCTTACACACATAGGCGGTTTTAAAAGCGGTTTCGACCAATTTTTTTGGCACCAATTTTTGAACAATACTACAAATATAATATTTACAACAATAAGATTTTAGCGCGGAATAGTCATCAGTTTCTCTAAACACGTGGTTGAGTAAAGACTCGTTTAAGTCATTTAAGTGAAGCATTTTGTAATTTTTTTAAAAATGGACCAACTATTATTAGATGACGTAGAAGCCATAGCTGTTGCACATGCGCTATTTAAAAGACACCAGCAAAAAAAAAAAAAAAAATATCGAAGCGACGTTTTTGGGTACATCCGATCAACTTATAAAAGGCCACAAGAAGGCCAGTTCAATGTCAACTTTATGGTACTTCGAGCACATCCAGAGGAGTTTTTCAAGTACTTCCGAATGTCTGTACAATCGTTTGACGAGTAAGTGAGTAGCTAAATATTTTATTTATAAAAGAGGAAAAGTAGGTACCAAATCGATCGTTCAAAAAGTTTGAAAATTGAATGCAATGTTCCTCATAAATTTCATATTTAAAAAAGGTGGATAAGTGGATGTCACTCTGCTGTACAGTAGGTTACAAGTTGGTCACTGTAATAGATGGTGTTAAATTTGAATTCAATGATATAATATCATTGTATAAGAAAAACGATTCTGAGCGAAAACAGTCAGTCAGCCTATGATAGGAGCCTATGAAATAAGTATATTTGATGATATTATTGTGAATAAAGTAATTTATATATAACCTATTTACGGGGAGCCTTGTTTTAAATTTTCAATCCTTAGCCATAAAAGATAAACATTTTATACATTTTTAACTACAAAATAATTAATAAATTATAAATTTGATAAATGTTGTCAAAATTTGAACTTTAAATGCTTATAAAAAAATATCCCTTATTGATTTAGATACAAGCATACTATAGGTTATGTTTAATAAATAGTTTTGTTAGTCCCCCCAGAATTTTAACCCAAGTTGCGCCTATGGTGCATATACATTTTTAATATTTTTAATATTTTTCAACTGCTATTAGAACGATATATCAGGAGCCTTATATTAAATTTTAACGCTTTTTTACCCAACAAATAATATTTTATTGATATTTATAGAAAAAAAAACTAAAAAAATTTAAAACTGACAATGTCCGTAAACAGCTCAAAAAGAGTCAAAATATTTTCAAAATTTTATGGTGTATAGAAAATGCTAATATAAACATTCAGTGAAATTTTCAAGTATCTACAGTCATTCGCTTTTTAATTATAATAAAATAAGAAAATTGTTACATGAGAAATCGAGTGAATATCAAATGTTGTAAAAATATAAATTTCAGACGCTCATAATTTAATCATCTGCCCTTGAAACAATAACCTAGGAGCCTTCTATTAAATTTTCAAGCTTTTTTATCCAACATATAAAGTTGCATTGACATCCATAGAAAAAAATACTAATAAAATTGGAAACTGAAAATGTTCCTAAACAGTTTAAAACAAATCAAAATATTTTGAAAGTGTTATCGTTTCTAAAAAATGCAAATATAAACAACAAGTGAATATTTCATGTATATACGTTCATTTGTTTTAGAGTTACACCAAAAACCGAAATCGATTTGGTCGAAAACCGATTTTGCGTAAAAATTCCCGTTTTTCCTTAATTTTTATTTTGTTTTTCCGGGCACTTTTGAAAACTATTGGGAAATTTTTACTTTTGACCTCCCCAAAGTACCAACTAGATTCACTTTCCTATCAGAAAAGTTACTGTTGAAGAAAATCCAAGCACTTATACTGTCCTAAAAGGTAATGACAGACACAAAAATAAAAAGGTGGATAAGTGGATGTCGCTAAAAAATAAAAAAAAAATAAAATAAAAAAACACACATCATTGTAAAATCAATACATTCATCGCTTCGCTCAGAATCTAAAATATCGAAAGTACATAGTCACAATATTTTTTTATAACCGTTTAAATTTAGAACATTCACAAAATTGGTGAAAATCACGTATATTTTAAAATTATATTATAGATAAAAATGTATAGGTAAAATGTTCAATTTTTATAGCTAATAGTTGAAAATTAAAAACAATGTTTTTTCATAAATATTTTATACTGTAACCAAAAAATTTTAGAAATATATAAATAACATTTATTTAATATCATATTTTTAAGTATGTTGACGAAATCAGATACCTATTTAAAGTTTAAAAACTTTTTTAGTTACCTATTTTGTTACAATTTAAAAATATTATTCGTGAGTTATTGAAACTTTTTAAGTACCTATATCAGTACCTACAGTATTACTTATAGAAAAATAAATTACATCAATAGCAATAATATTAAAAAATATGGTTGATAATTTATTGTTTTTCGTATGATTTTATATCATTCAATTCAAACTTAAAACATCCTACAGAGAGTAACTTTTACTTACCTAACATACTCCTTTTACTGAGTTACTCCTATAAATTGCAAGGTACTATTTACAAACTGTACAGTAGAGTGGCAAAGTTACTTATCCAACCTTCTTTTTTTAGCTTTAAAATAATTAGGGTCATGCTCTTAGTAAATAAGATATACTTTTAATAATATATTTTTATTCCAATTATAATGTAACTACTAATTTCTATTCTTTTTTAGATTTCATTAAGTGGACCATTGATATCGAAACAATTAACAAATATGCGCATTCCAATTTCAAAAGAAGAAAGGCTGATTAGGATTGAAGCAATGAATTTACCAAGTTCACACTTCAATCATGATTTTTAAATGTTTTTACAAGACTACCGCTAGCGAACCGCGGCGGCCAAACCGCGCGTCTGAACAGGTCTATTGGAAAAGCATTGTTTAATTTTAGAGAGCGGAAGCGGTCGACCGCTCGAAAATTAAACAAGAGCGGTCGCAAGCGGCCGACCGCGCCGATCAGCGGCGCTGTTTTTCCCGTATGAATATGCCAATTGAATAACCCGTGTTTAATCGTCGGCGGTTATCCGCCGCGGATAAAAACCGCGACCGCGCGCGGCCAAACCGCTCCGTGTGTAACCAGCTTTAGAAGATCTTCTATGGCCGTGCAGGTGATGGTAGGGAAGTATACACACACTAATACGCTACCTATTACGCACAGACTTCTATAATTATTATTATAGTGTTATAGAAGTCTGTGCTATTACGGCACCATAATATTGTTATCATTATGCAGTCCTTATCATTTTTGTTTTATCACATAAAGATAAAATTAATTAGGTACTCACCACGGTTTTTTCTCTGGCGACTCTGGCCCGTTAACACATTCATAATTAATATGATATTTTATGAATGGAAAACCCATAAACTTAATGGGAATTTCTCCACGTTCTAAGGTGAATCTGTACTTAGAAGCTAATCTAATAAGTAATCTGTACTAATAAGTATATACTTAATTTTTTAAACTTAGTTACTTCGAAAGTAAGAATAAAAACAGTGGAAATAAATTTTTTGTATAAACTGCTCAATAATTTGATTCATAGCCCTTAATTATTATGCATGATTTAAGATGTGTAAAATTATTTTCTTTGCCTGTAGCAACAACCAATTAAATGTCTAATTCTTTGATGCATCTTATTGTAAAATGGGCCAATATAATATACAATGTTGATTTATTTATGTGTGAATTAGTTAAGTGAGTTTAAGAGAAATATCAATTTAGTCATTTTATGATATGTTATTGTATATAATTATATATTTATATTGTTGATGGACTTTAATTCAGGGCTATGAATCAAATTATTGAGCAGTTTATACAAAAAATTTAAGTCCACTGTTTTTATTCTTACTTTCGAAGTAACTAAGTTTAAAAAATTAAGTATATACTTATTTAAATATATTTTTAGGGGAAGCTTCTAAGTACAGATTCGCCTTAGAACGTGGAGAAATTCCCATTAAGTTTATGGGTTTTCCATTCATCATAAAAGATCATATTAATTATGAATGTGTTAACGGGCCAGAGAAAAAACCGTGGTGAATACCTAATTAATTTTATCTTTATGTGATAAAACAAAAATGATAAGGACTGCATAATCATAACAATATTATGGTGCCGTAATAGGTAGCATTTATAACGACCCGCCGGAAACCACTAAAATCAATTAAGGGGTAACGTGTAGTGGTAACCATTTTTTTTTAAAAACCTGTCAATTCAACAAGACTGGAAATATCAACAAAATTAACGTTTAATTTGATTTTTCTATTTTTCTATTTTTTTTTTTTTTTGGAAATCGTATTCTATTTTTTTGATTAATAATTTTGTTTACAAGATAATAAATGTAATGTAAATATTTAATAATAAGTACGATTAGAGATGGTATACTGTCTGTAGCCGCGATAATAAGTAATAAACACCAATTGCAGATACAAAGTACGATTGAGTCATAAACATATTAGATGATTATTATTCATTTTATTTTATTGTAATTGCCGCCGTTGATTAACATCGATGGTTATGGGTAATTAAAATTTATATTTATCCATAGCTTTAAATGATCAAATATAGCCATATATAGGTAGGTATTTAATTTTTAATTTAGCTTGTCCTGAACCATTTAATAAAGTGGATGTTTGTTTTGTGTGAGTAAAACTAAAATTTTCCAAAAAAAACATAAATGGAAAAAACTGTTTTCGAAGTGGTTACCGGTAACTTTGAAGAATTAAAACCACTTCCAAACCGATAACCAGTAAGCAGTAACCACATTTTTAGAGATGATTCTGGTAACCGTTAATCAATTACCACTAATTCTAAAGAATTTTATTAAAAAATACCTTATAAATGCATTTTTTTTATGATTATTATAACTTAACTTATTAATTTTAACTTGATTTTTAATTTAATTTAAAATAATAATTAACTTAACTGAGTTAAAAAACATCATTAACTTACTCAGCTTTGTTTATTACTATTGATTAAAAAATATATATACAATTAATTATGTTGATTACTAATTTTTTAGAATAAAATTCTAAGAAAATACAATTATACCCATATCATCCAGAAATAAATGTTTTATTATTAATGAAAAACGAATATAGATTTAATGAAAACCGGGTATGATTTGATGTCTATGAAGTAAATTCATTATTTTTAGGAAATTTATTCATTACATGAATGAAACTGAAATTTATTAAAAAAAGTAAATTTAAATTAATGATGACTTTGTATAGTTTAATGAGATTGTTTCTTTTATGATAAGAAATCAATAATCATATTATGAGAGAAACAACTTTATTTAAAGTGAACTGCCTGACTGTCGGGTTGCCTAATATAACACAGTGTAATAATTCAGACAATATAATTGTTACAATATTATAAAATATGGTATGTTATAAAATAATATATAAATTAAATTAATGAAATTAAAAAAGTAAAATATGGAGTGATCTTGGAATATAAATATAAATCATTATGCTTAAAACGCGGAGTTCTAGATTACTTGTAAAAGAAAAGTGCTTGTTTACATGATTGTGTACAATATAAAGAATATAAGTGTTTATGAATAATGTTAAGTGTGTCTCGCATGATAACTAAACACATTTCTTTAAGTTCTCTTAATTCTAATGTATTTTTCTTAAAGAAGTCTTCGAGCAGGGCCGCATCGGTCCCACGTGCCCAGAATCAATGGCCATGAATTTTCCACAAAACAAATATTAATTGTAATAAAATCAATGCTATATATTATCTCGTTTAAAATAAAAACTTAATATTTTTAAATTAAAGATTTGATGTACTAGAAAACAATTAATTTTCCATTAAATTAATGATGACCTTGTGTAGTTCTATACCGACATTTTGTTATAAAGGTTTAACAAAATTGATAATCGTCACAACACAACTCTGTTCATGATTTGAACCCTGAACCTGTGGTAATCTACCTGACGCCTAATCAATTAATACCTACTTCATTAATTAGTCATTTAAATGGGTACATGTAACTGCTGCATAATATATAGATAAAAAAATTATTTTTTATTTCATAAGCTTAAAAATGTTCATCAAAACCAATAATCGACATTGCCCTATTTATAAAATAAAATTATAAAAAACTGGTTTTATAGACCAACATTTTATAGATTTCCTCAAATAAACTCCATTACTCCAGCAGCAGAATTTATTACTAATTTCTAAAACTAAAAGCATAATATCTTTTTTATACATTGAATATTTATAATCTATAACCAGACTGTAGGGAATGAATTGAATTTGAATTCTGGTGGTAGATAGAAAATTATATTTGATGGAAACTGTACAAAAGGATACTTCATCAGAACCATTTTATATAGTCCGTGCAAAATAATCATTTTACTTCGGAATAATTCGCATAGAGTTGAAAATTGGCAGTTGGCACAGACCTCAGCTACCTACAAAATAAAATATTCAAAATGTTTTGACTTGTTTTGAGCTGTTTACGGACATTATCAATTTTCAATTTTTTTTTTTTCTATGAACGTCAATACGGTTTTATTTGTTGGATAGTAAAGCTTGACAATTTAATTACAAGGCTCTTAATATAATGTTACAATTACATTTGAAAAATATTTAAAATCTAGTCACAATTTTTTTTTATACGCATTTAATATTTAAAGTTCAAATATTGACAAAATACGTAAAATTCACGAAATTGTGCAAAAAATGTTCTATTTAAATCTAAGATTTGAAAATGTAATACAAGATTTCTCATAAGTAAGTCTAATTTATCAACAAAAAAAAAGGCTACAAGCAAATAAAACAAAATTTTTATGAGCGTTTGAAGTTCATATTTTTACAAGATAGGATATTTACTCGATTTCTCATGTAGCGATTTTCTTATTTAATTGTAATTCAAAAACGAATAACCGTAGACAATTGAGATTTATATGTTATATCATGTTTATTTTATATGTTAAAATTGGAAAATTGGACTTTATGTAGGCCTGCAAATCTCTTTCAATACCAGCTTTGGAAATATATTTTTCGGCCTCTTTGATACTAACAACTAACAGCATCATCGGCGTCTAGTTTTTTAAGAATTTTACGTATGATTTCAATGTTTTCACATTAGTAATTTAAAGCGATTAACTACGTTGGTACTCCAACGTGTTATAATAGGCTCAGGTAGTCCGGTGGCAAATTTAAATGAGGAGCTTAATTTTTGAACAGTCGAACACGGTTTGCCGTTTGTGGTTTTTCGGAATATATTTTTAACACTAGGAATAAGTTTGTCGACATTACTAAACTTGCCCCTTACTTCCTCTGCTACTCGGTGGAGTCCATGAGCCGTTCACGTAATATGAATAATATTATTATACATAATAATATATTGAATAATTTTGGAATAATGCATAGGCGCAACTAGGGTTACAATTCTGGTGGGGGGAGGAGGGCTAACAAAACTATTTATTAAAAATAACCTTTAGGGGGCTTATATCTAAATTAATAAGGGATATTTTTGGTGGGGCTAAATCTTAGTCAGGGAGGGACTAAGCCCCTCTAGCTCCCCTCAATGTTTCAATGTATTACCAGCTTTTGTCATAATATATGTATAGGGAGCTGCGTCGTATGTAAACAATAAAACATCCTCGTGTTGAATACCAATGACTCCAATAGATTTGTTGAATACGGCGGAACACCTACTCTGGAAATATTCGAATAATTTGTTTTTTCTAATGTTCTGAATGTACCAAATATTGTTTACCCGAGTAATCTGGCTTCAAGTATTTAGTATACCAACAATTATACATTAGCAGCAAATCTACCTTCAATATTGGTAGTTTCTTCAATACTGACCCAAACTTTTTTACCAGACAGTTCAAGTTTAATTTTACTCATTATTTCGTCAAAAATAATGTCATCTATGTATCCAAGTCTGAAGTTTGTTTCTGCAGGAACATTATTTCTGGTATAAACTTCCAAAAATGTACGAAAGCTCTGATTTGAAACTTTATTCAGTGGTATATTAGCTGATAATAACGCAAAACACAAGTCTTTATTAAATTAGGATTTTTGGTAGAGTTGTGGTAACCAATTGTTGCTTTTTTTCACCTTAGATTTCTGCGCGCTTAACGCCTAAGAGGACGCTACACTGGTCATTTTCAGCGGAAAAAAAACACGTCTACGAAAAACAAACGAAACACCATCATAAAGTGATGGTCAGTCAGCCTATGATATTACCAAGTATATTTGATGATTTTATTGTGAATAAAGTAATTTATATATAACCTATTTACGTGGAGCATTGTTTTAAATTTTCAATCCTTAGCCATAAAAGTTAAACATTTTATACATTTTTAACTACAAAATAATTAATAAATTATAAATTTGATAAATGTTGTCAAAATTTGAACTTTAAATGCTTATAAAAAAAAATAGTGAATACGTATTTTTAATATTTTTTAACTGCTACCATTGTAACAATATATCAGGAGCCTTGTATAATTATTTCACATTTTTTAGCCCAACAAATAAAATTTTATTGATTTTTATAGAAATAAAACTAAAAAACTTGAAATTTGAAATTGTCAACATGAGTCAAAATATTTCAAAATTTTAAAAACAAGAAAACACCAAAAAAAAGGTGTAAAAAAAATGGAAATTGACAATGTCCGTAAACAGCTCAAAATAAGTCAAAATATTTGGTTAATGTTATGGTGTATATAAAATGCTAGTATAAACATTCAGTCAAAATGTCATGTACCTACGTTAATTTATTTTAGAATTACATCAAAAACCAAAATCGATTTTCTCAAAAACAGATTTTGCGTAAAAATTCCCGTTTTTCCTTAATTTTTCTTTTGTTTTTCACGTCGCTTTTGAAAACTACTGGGAAATTTGACCCCCCAAATTACCAACTAGATTCACTTTCCTATCAGAAAAGTTACCGTTGAAGAAAATCCAAGCACTTTTACTGTCCTAAAAGGTGATGACACACAAAAATTAAAAAATTAAAATAAAAAAAAAAAAAAAAAACACACATCATTGTAAAATCAATACATTCATCGCTTCGCTCAGAATCTAAAACTTAAAAATTTTTCAAAATTAGTTTGAAGTTTATAAGATAACTATTATTAAATAATATACCATGGACGGGTTTTGTGAGAAGGTGGTCAAATCAGATTTTATAATTTTTCGGGTTATAGGTGCATTTTGTAGGGACGCCGCGTCTAATGGTAGAACTGTAATTTCTGCTATATGAATAGTTTTTAAGTAATAGCCATATGCGTAGACGGACAAGTCTAAATCTAAAATAATTTTTTGTCACGCCTGCACCGAAAGTTTGGTTTTCCACCACGGTTGAAGCGTTCGAAAGCGTCCTTTTTCCGTCCAGCCGGCGGTAAAGTGGAAATCCCCAAAGTGCCGGGCGGAAAAGAGGAAATCCCCAAAAGTGCCGGCCGCCGGGCGCGTATCCCCTGCACAACCAGAAACTAAAATGTATACCTACCACGGTCCTTACAAAACATAAACTTTTGGTTACATCTTAAATGTATAGTGTAACCTCCTTGCATGACGCATAAACATTTAAACATATTTAATTTGCACTGTTCCTAGATAAGTGCGTCGAACGATGCGTTAGTAAGTTTATTTCACGCAATTTGTATAATAATCTTATCAGTTACAATAATAAAATATACAAAGTGAAAATTGTAATTTTGAATTAAAATAAAATGTCTTCCATGAAATTGTTTTTGTAGAATATAGTCTATAATTGTTGCATAGATCCCTGCATAACTTTTTCCATGAACGCAGGGGCGTGACAATAAATAGTATGTGTGGCTCACTTCCCGCCCTTGCCACACAATATACTATTTTGTGAGAAACTGGACAAGTCAATGTTTATAATATACCATGTTTTGTGTTGCTTGGTTATTATTTTGTTTTAATATTTTGATTTTATACAATAGTATTGCGTTATGATAAAATTGTTTTACTTACTAACTCAATCATTTTCGTTGTAAAATAAAGTAATGTACAAGAATTCGTTAGCTGAAGATTTACCATTTATGACTTTAAACATGACTCGAAGAATTCCAAACCCTACATTTACCGTATCTACAACTTATAGTGGTCCACTACCCATTACTCAAGAAAAAATATTTATCTCATGACCTTATTAAGTTTTATCCCAGATGTTTATCATGATTTTTATAAGAGCTTAAAAACATCCAATGATGTATGTGATCCTTTGATTTCAGAAAATGAGAGTGATTAACAATATATTTTAATCAGGTTTATAGTTTTTATTACAATTAACAGTTGTGCAATAAGGTTAATTATATTTTACTGTTATACTTATTAAAAAAAATTATTATTAGATATGTAAATAATAAAGTCATAATTTTATTAATAAAGAGGTACCTATCCCAGTTAACATAAGTTCCTATGTTTATAATATTTTAATGTGCAATTATTATTCTTATGTTGTTACACAACACTACACACATTTTTATCTTAAATGTATTTTTTTTTTTAATGATCGTAAAGCCCGGCAACTATGGCCATTAGCTGTTTGGTTTTTTTGTTCGTAGGGGAGGGAACTGTAGGTGTAACACGTGTGTGTAGTTTTGGCAGATTTTTTAGTGGGCACCCGTGGGTATCTGCCATGGCTGGGTGGGGGATGGCGGCACTTCTCTTCGGACACCATGACTTGCCCGAAGAAAAATGCCGCCCGTGAACCGAGGTTTGAACCAGCGTCGGTATGCGACACAACCGACGCTTTAGTCCGCTCGGCCACTCCGTCCCCCTTAAATTGTTTTTAAATAGTTTTTATAATATTATGGTTTATTACATTAAGTCAAATTAAAACATATTTCACATTATTTAAGTACCTACCAAAAAGTTTTTTAAGGTTTTTTTTGTTACTTGTAAAAACAAATAGTATGATGTCTATTGTTTGAAATATGTGCGTTATATAATAATTAGGTTTATCGTTTATGATAAGACAATTAATATTCAATATTAATGTTGTAATAAAGTAATTTTAAGACCATAAACAATGAACTACAAAGCAGGTAAGATGGAAGGATAATATAATATTTTATTTAGTAGATTGTGATAAAATGGATAAGTCATATTATGTGCACAAAGTGATAAGTCAGTAAAGTGATAAATGCTTCGTGTCATACCAGATAAGTCTACTAAAAATAATTAAATATAACAAATGTTTAAATTGTGTTTTCAAAATCATAACAACTTGTAGTTTTAAACATAATTTAGCAATATAAAATATAAAATATTATTATGTCATTAGTAAATACGTTTTTATCGTCTCCTGAAAAGTTGTAGTTTTTAACTTGACCACCTTCTCACAAAAACCGTCCACCTAATCATAATATAATAAAATATGCAAAATATTTTAAACATGTTTTTAGAGTTTTTTATGAGTACTAGAAAATAATACTCCACTCTACCAGACTACTATTAAAATAAGGGCAGAACCATAAAAGTTTTAATTTAATTTAAAGATTATAAGAAGGATGCAAATTTCCAAAGAAGTGACTAAAGTTACATCATATTTGATAATTGATATCTACCTACTCGATAAAAAATATTGCAAATTATTAAAATGCAAATGTAATGTATAATTACAGGCTCCGATGTATTATGCCAGCTCGATTAAAAAAAAACTTATTATATGATTCAATGTTTTTGTAAATAACTTAAATTTAAAAAAAAAAATTGCATTTTAGTTCTTAAGTTTTAAGACCACAGGGTGTTACCACTGGGTATCTTCCCTAATCTAACTACTCATACCATATTTTACCTTTCATATATCAAACCTACTTATTATACAAAAAGCATGTATAGATTGTAGATTTCTTCAAATAAATAAAAAAAAAAAAAGTTTTAAGACATTTTGTATACCAGGTCTTCATATGACAGGAAGCGCGCTCTGGTGATTATATAGAACTGTGGTAATATTTTCAATCAAGTATAGGGGTCCAGAGTGACGACACCTTGATTAATAGTAAGTTTTATAATCGGTGCTTAATCTATTTCTCGGAAGCGTCTATCATCACCAATAACCGACCCATGGCCGCACAAGACGGTCATTAGCTTTTAGGCGTAGTAGGGGTATCGCGGCTGCCGTCACAAACGGCACGTATCAAAATCGAATCTAACGACGTAAACATGCTGTTGAAAAACAAATGAAAAGTCATTAAAAAGTGGTTTTAGAGTAAAAATACCTATAATACATTTTATAGAGAACAATATTTCGGAGGGAACCTCGTTGGGGTTTTGTATTATTAATCTAAATACACAACTCCGATATTAAAGACACAAAAACCATTTTGTTTACATTTTTTAAACAACTGTAACTTTTTTACAACTTAATATTTCAAAAAACGTCGAAGAGGTTCCCTCTTAAATATTGTTTTCTATATATTTTGTTATAAGTATTTTTACTCTAAAACCACTTTTTAATGACTTTTCATTTGTTTTTCAACAGCATGTTTACGTCGTTAGATTCGATTTTGATACGTGCCGTTTGTGACGGCAGCCGCGATACCCCTACTACGCCTAAAAGCTAATGACCGTCTTGTGCGGCCATGGGTCGGTTATTGGTGATGATAGACGCTTCCGAGAAATAGATTAAGCACCGATTATAAAACTTACTATTAATCAAGGTGTCGTCACTCTGGACCCCTATACTTGATTGAAAATATTACCACAGTTCTATATAATCACCAGAGCGCGCTTCCTGTCATATGAAGACCTGGTATACAAAATGTCTTAAAACTTTTTTTTTTTTTATTTATTTGAAGAAATCTACAATCTATACATGCTTTTTGTATAATAAGTAGGTTTGATATATGAAAGGTAAAATATGGTATGAGTAGTTAGATTAGGGAAGATACCCAGTGGTAACACCCTGTGGTCTTAAAACTTAAGAACTAAAATGCAATTTTTTTTTTTAAATTTAAGTTATTTACAAAAACATTGAATCATATAATAAGTTTTTTTTTAATCGAGCTGGCATAATACATCGGAGCCTGTAATTATACATTACATTTGCATTTTAATAATTTGCAATATTTTTTATCGAGTAGGTAGATATCAATTATCAAATATGATGTAACTTTAGTCACTTCTTTGGAAATTTGCATCCTTCTTATAATCTTTAAATTAAATTAAAACTTTTATGGTTCTGCCCTTATTTTAATAGTAGTCTGGTAGAGTGGAGTATTATTTTCTAGTACTCATAAAAAACTCTAAAAACATGTTTAAAATATTTTGCATATTTTATTATATTATGATTAGGTGGACGGTTTTTGTGAGAAGGTGGTCAAGTTAAAAACTACAACTTTTCAGGAGACGATAAAAACGTATTTACTAATGACATAATAATATTTTATATTTTATATTGCTAAATTATGTTTAAAACTACAAGTTGTTATGATTTTGAAAACACAATTTAAACATTTGTTATATTTAATTATTTTTAGTAGACTTATCTGGTATGACACGAAGCATTTATCACTTTACTGACTTATCACTTTGTGCACATAATATGACTTATCCATTTTATCACAATCTACTAAATAAAATATTATATTATCCTTCCATCTTACCTGCTTTGTAGTTCATTGTTTATGGTCTTAAAATTACTTTATTACAACATTAATATTGAATATTAATTGTCTTATCATAAACGATAAACCTAATTATTATATAACGCACATATTTCAAACAATAGACATCATACTATTTGTTTTTACAAGTAACAAAAAAAACCTTAAAAAACTTTTTGGTAGGTACTTAAATAATGTGAAATATGTTTTAATTTGACTTAATGTAATAAACCATAATATTATAAAAACTATTTAAAAACAATTTAAGGGGGACGGAGTGGCCGAGCGGACTAAAGCGTCGGTTGTGTCGCATACCGACGCTGGTTCAAACCTCGGTTCACGGGCGGCATTTTTCTTCGGGCAAGTCATGGTGTCCGAAGAGAAGTGCCGCCATCCCCCACCCAGCCATGGCAGATACCCACGGGTGCCCACTAAAAAATCTGCCAAAACTACACACACGTGTTACACCTACAGTTCCCTCCCCTACGAACAAAAAAACCAAACAGCTAATGGCCATAGTTGCCGGGCTTTACGATCATTAAAAAAAAAAATACATTTAAGATAAAAATGTGTGTAGTGTTGTGTAACAACATAAGAATAATAATTGCACATTAAAATATTATAAACATAGGAACTTATGTTAACTGGGATAGGTACCTCTTTATTAATAAAATTATGACTTTATTATTTACATATCTAATAATAATTTTTTTTAATAAGTATAACAGTAAAATATAATTAACCTTATTGCACAACTGTTAATTGTAATAAAAACTATAAACCTGATTAAAATATATTGTTAATCACTCTCATTTTCTGAAATCAAAGGATCACATACATCATTGGATGTTTTTAAGCTCTTATAAAAATCATGATAAACATCTGGGATAAAACTTAATAAGGTCATGAGATAAATATTTTTTCTTGAGTAATGGGTAGTGGACCACTATAAGTTGTAGATACGGTAAATGTAGGGTTTGGAATTCTTCGAGTCATGTTTAAAGTCATAAATGGTAAATCTTCAGCTAACGAATTCTTGTACATTACTTTATTTTACAACGAAAATGATTGAGTTAGTAAGTAAAACAATTTTATCATAACGCAATACTATTGTATAAAATCAAAATATTAAAACAAAATAATAACCAAGCAACACAAAACATGGTATATTATAAACATTGACTTGTCCAGTTTCTCACAAAATAGTATATTGTGTGGCAAGGGCGGGAAGTGAGCCACACATACTATTTATTGTCACGCCCCTGCGTTCATGGAAAAAGTTATGCAGGGATCTATGCAACAATTATAGACTATATTCTACAAAAACAATTTCATGGAAGACATTTTATTTTAATTCAAAATTACAATTTTCACTTTGTATATTTTATTATTGTAACTGATAAGATTATTATACAAATTGCGTGAAATAAACTTACTAACGCATCGTTCGACGCACTTATCTAGGAACAGTGCAAATTAAATATGTTTAAATGTTTATGCGTCATGCAAGGAGGTTACACTATACATTTAAGATGTAACCAAAAGTTTATGTTTTGTAAGGACCGTGGTAGGTATACATTTTAGTTTCTGGTTGTGCAGGGGATACGCGCCCGGCGGCCGGCACTTTTGGGGATTTCCTCTTTTCCGCCCGGCACTTTGGGGATTTCCACTTTACCGCCGGCTGGACGGAAAAAGGACGCTTTCGAACGCTTCAACCGTGGTGGAAAACCAAACTTTCGGTGCAGGCGTGACAAAAAATTATTTTAGATTTAGACTTGTCCGTCTACGCATATGGCTATTACTTAAAAACTATTCATATAGCAGAAATTACAGTTCTACCATTAGACGCGGCGTCCCTACAAAATGCACCTATAACCCGAAAAATTATAAAATCTGATTTGACCACCTTCTCACAAAACCCGTCCATGGTATATTATTTAATAATAGTTATCTTATAAACTTCAAACTAATTTTGAAAAATTTTTAAGTTTTAGATTCTGAGCGAAGCGATGAATGTATTGATTTTACAATGATGTGTGTTTTTTTTTTTTTTTTTTATTTTAATTTTTTAATTTTTGTGTGTCATCACCTTTTAGGACAGTAAAAGTGCTTGGATTTTCTTCAACGGTAACTTTTCTGATAGGAAAGTGAATCTAGTTGGTAATTTGGGGGGTCAAATTTCCCAGTAGTTTTCAAAAGCGACGTGAAAAACAAAAGAAAAATTAAGGAAAAACGGGAATTTTTACGCAAAATCTGTTTTTGAGAAAATCGATTTTGGTTTTTGATGTAATTCTAAAATAAATTAACGTAGGTACATGACATTTTGACTGAATGTTTATACTAGCATTTTATATACACCATAACATTAACCAAATATTTTGACTTATTTTGAGCTGTTTACGGACATTGTCAATTTCCATTTTTTTTACACCTTTTTTTTGGTGTTTTCTTGTTTTTAAAATTTTGAAATATTTTGACTCATGTTGACAATTTCAAATTTCAAGTTTTTTAGTTTTATTTCTATAAAAATCAATAAAATTTTATTTGTTGGGCTAAAAAATGTGAAATAATTATACAAGGCTCCTGATATATTGTTACAATGGTAGCAGTTAAAAAATATTAAAAATACGTATTCACTATTTTTTTTTATAAGCATTTAAAGTTCAAATTTTGACAACATTTATCAAATTTATAATTTATTAATTATTTTGTAGTTAAAAATGTATAAAATGTTTAACTTTTATGGCTAAGGATTGAAAATTTAAAACAATGCTCCACGTAAATAGGTTATATATAAATTACTTTATTCACAATAAAATCATCAAATATACTTGGTAATATCATAGGCTGACTGACCGTTTTCGCTCAGAATCGTTTTTCTTATACAATGATATTATATCATTGAATTCAAATTTAACACTATCCATTACAGCCACTTGTCACCTACTGTACAGCAGAGCGACATCCACTTATCCACCTTTTTTTTGGTGTTTTCTTGTTTTTAGCAACTTCCTTATTTTTTTCTTTTGCAAGTGAATATCATTCTTGTTTTGACCTAATGCCTTATGATATATTTGGTTAATATTTGACTGTGTATTGAGCAACCAACCTCTGTCAACAATTTTGTTTATATATTTCTTCAATAACTACAAATTATGTTAGAAAAATAAACGGTGAAAAATGTATATGAAGTTTTTAAATTGAAATGCAACATTACAAACATGATTGTTTACCAGGACAGCTAGTTATATATATTTAGATATTTTACAGTATAATCTAGTACAATGCTTCTCAAATTTTTTTGTCCAAAGGCTCTCTAAATTTAATGTAAAACTGTCAAGGCCCCCTTAATCAAAATTATTAATTGTTTTTTCTAGGATTAGGTATATACTAAAATTACATGTACTATTTCACACAGATAAATTATTAAAACTGATAGTAATTTAATGTTTTAATATACTTTTGAAAAATATTAATAATAGTATTAAAATGTAAGTATTTAAACTTTTTCCATAAACGCTTTAAGTCTAAAGTAAAAAAGCACTGATCTAGGATGACCATATAAATCTATCAAACATTTAGCATATAGATATGTTTCTATCCCCAGGATCTCGGTTAATATATAATAATATATAGGTAATAGCATTGGTTTTATAATATACTATAAATACTATAATATATTATAAAATCAATGGTGATAGGTACAACTGAGTAATAAATGCTTATAAAAAAATATTCAAAATAAATGCATTTTGGTAACAAATAGGTAATATGAATACTAGTATTAAACTAAATATTGACATATTATGAATTGAATTTAAAATCTATATATTTTAATTAATAATTAATAATAATTATTTGTTAATTGTAATACTTTGAAAGCATTATGTATGATAATTAGATGAATTAAATCTTACATTTTTCATATATTTTTTTTGTAAAAGGAAATTTAATAATATTAATAATTGTATTTGATAAAAAGAAAGTATTTAAATACATGCATACAAATAATTTAGAACATAAAAGTGATTACCTATGCAATGAACAATTTTGAATTTTATTCCTTAAATCATAATATATTTTCAATTTTCTATGGCTTTCTATGTACTTACCTTATGTGGCAGCTGTTGTAATAGTACTCTGCATCTGGTTTGTATTCCTTCGGGGTAGTGTTCGACGGTCGGTATCACAGCGACAATAGGTACATGTATTTTGATTCGCAGGGTTTTATAGAATATTATATGTCTGAGGCTCCTATTTAGAGCATCGTATGACATTTGTATAACAGGAATGTCAGTTCCGTATTCTAGCTATTGTGACTGTGATTATTATCCCTATGCTCTTAAAATCCCTACATTCGTAGCAGTCGTACACAGTCAACGGCTAATCGAATGCAATTTAAGTTAATGAGCACTTAACATTATGCTTATATTCTAAATAAATACTTATGATTATGATCTAGTGATAATTAAATTATTGTGGTATATATCTAAAATTATAATTACGTTATTATACGACGATAGTCACAGAGTCTTGTATTGCAAGGGGGTGGATAGATAAATAGATTTAAGAAATGCAAGGGTGAATTTGTTGAGTAATATGGGATAATTAATTAGATGGTCATACCTATAATGTTGTAGCTCAATATACATATACTTCTGAATCGATGGTATGTACATTGGATCACCCCACATTCCATATAGTCCATCGTTTATTAGTTATCCCCTGTTTTTCAGCATTCCTTTACTGGCCCAAGCCCGGATTAAGGGAGAGGCCAAGCGGGGCAAGATCCCGGGGCCCATATTTATCCCCAAAATATATTTTTTAACGCGTCAAATACAGTTTAAAAAAAAAATATATGTAAGTAGGTGGGTATGTAGTTTATAATACAATTACACAACAAATACAATTACTCCTGATATATCGTTCTAATAGCATTGAAAAATATTAATAATACATATGCACAATTTTTTTTTATAAGCATTTAAAGTTCAAATTTTGACAACATTTATCAAATTTATAATTTATTATTTATTTTGTAGTTAAAAATTTATAATTTTTATGGCTAAGGATTGAAAATTTAAAACAAGGCTCCACGTAAATAGGTTATATATAAATTACTTTATTCACAATAATATTATCAAATATACTTGGTAATATCATAGAATGACTGACCGTTTTCGCTCAGAATCGTTTTTCTTATACAATGATATTATATCATTGAATTCAAATTGAACACCATCCATTACAGTGACCCACTTGTAACCTACCGTACAGCAGAGCGACATCCACTTATCCACCTTTTTATTTTTGTGTCTGTCATCACCTTTTAGGACAGTAAAAGTGCTTGGATTTTCTTCAACAGTAACTTTTCTGATAGGAAAATGAATTTAGTCGGTACTTTGGGGGGTCAAAAGTAAAAATTTCCCAGTAGTTTTCACAAGCGACGTGAAAAACAAAAGAAAAATTAAGGAAAAACGGGAATTTTTACGCAAAATCTGTTTTCGAGAAAATCGATTTTGGTTTTTGGTGTAACTCTAAAACAAATGACCGTAGGGACATGAAATTTTGACTGAATGTTTATTTTAGCATTTTCTATACACCATAAAATTTACAAAATATTTTGACTCTTTTTGAGCTGTTTACGGCCATTGTCAGTTTTCAATTTTTTTAGTTTTTTTTCTATAAATATCAATGAAATTTTATCTGTTGAGTAAAAAAGCTTGAAAATTTAATAGAAGGCTCCTAGGTTATTGTTTCAAAGGCAGATGAAAAAAATTAAAAATCCTTAGTCACAGTTTTTATTTATAAGCATTTAAAGTTCAAATTTTGCAAAATACTGAAAAATCACGAAAAATAGCAAATTATTTTGATGAGAATTCATAAAAATTTTTCTTTTTAAATCTAAGATTTGAAAATGTAATATAACTCGTAGGGCTAGGGACTTCATGCCCTTAAAAACCTTAAAATATGCATGCATTTATGCCATAAAGAATCAAAAAATATGCTTTTAAAATATGCATTTAAAAAAAATTATATTTGTAAAACATTATAATTAATTAAATAAAAAAATTAAATTAGTAATAAATAATAGTACTATTTTTAGATTTTATGATATATATGATGATCTGAGATAATTGTATTCTTTTTTTCAGTTTTGTTTTCATCTTATGTTGAGTTTTTATCTAAAACAAAAAATTTTAAATTTTTTTAAAAACAATTTAAATTGAATACATTTTTATATTTTTACATAGCACTAATTACCTTGAGCATTACATTGGACTATAAGATACATTCTTAAGTTGGGAAATTTAAATGACCGCCTGTTATCAGCCAAAATATTTTTATATTTAGAAAAGGAACGTTCCACGTCTACGGAACTTATTGGCGCAAACTTAAAAAATGGTAAGCCACTACTACTAATATCTGCAGGCAAACCGTCCATTGATTCATTTTGTCCATTTAAAATGTTTGATATTTTTTGTAGTTGATCAAATCCAACATTTTTCTCCAAAACCTTTTTAATTTTGTCATCAATTGCTTTAGCTTGTGCAGATCCTTGAATATTTGCAGAATGTAAATGTTCTTTTGCAGTTTTAATTATTTTAATGGATTCAGTTAGTGCCACGCCTTGGATTTCAAGTCGAGTGATAGATGAAGATATAAATCCATAATTTGACATAATAAAAATTAAATTTGCTTCTAAATTATTTGATTTTAAAATTTGTTTACATTTCTTGATAGATTCTGCATTGTTTTCATCAAGCATATCAATTATGCGTTCAATTATTTTAAAATTATTGCAATAGTATGAAGCCGCATCTATCCATGTACCCCACCTGGTCAAAATAGGCTGCGGAGGTAATGGAATATCAGGTGCAACAGATTTTAATATTTGAATACGTGACGGCGCCTTAAGAAATGATTTTTTTACATTGGATACGAGTTGATCGACGTTTTTATACTGGTTTCTTATTTCTTCAGCAACACGGTGAAGTCCGTGTGCTAGACAAGTAACATGTATTACTTTAGTATACAAATTTTGAATTGCTTTACCGGCCTTAAACGTTTACTATTCACGGCCTACGGCCTACCTCTATCTACAAATAGTCATAATATAGTCTATAAAATGTTATTGTTATGATAAGGTAACACATATTTGGTATCATTATCGGGAATCACGCGTGGGGTGTACCGATAAGTAATAATACATTTATAATTTATAGTAATCGCCGATCGACTTTTACTCCTTCATATAAATAATTGTCAAATATGCACTTATAAAATGAAAAATGGTCAAATATGCACTTATAAATGAAAAATGGTCAAATATGCAAAATATGCAACTATAAATTTTAAATATAAACTTGTATTGCAATGAAACAAATTTCTATATTATTTAGCTATGTTTTTGATGATTATTTAAAAACATGCAATCTCCTAGAAGTCCCGAGCCCTAAATATAAGATTACTCATAAGTTTGTCTACCTTTATCAAAAAAAAAATGTCTAGAAGAAACTTAAATTAAATTATTATGAGCGTCTGAAATTTATATTTTTACAACATTTGATATTTACTCGATTTCTCATGTAACAATTTTCTTATTTTATTGTAATTAAAAAACGAATGACTGTAGATACTTGAAAATTTCACTGAATGTTTATATTAGCATTTTCTATACACCATAAAATGTTGAAAATATTGGATCACCCCACATTCCATATTTATCGTTTATTAGTTATCCCGTGTTTTTATTTAAGTCTAAATATTGTATATTACAAGTGATATTATAGAAATGACAATAAATGAATAAATAAAATTATTATAATCAGGAAATCGGCAATTATAGACAGCATTCCTTTACTGACCCAAGCCCGGATTAAGGGAGAGGCCAAGCGGGGCAAGATCCCGGGGCCCATATTTATCCCCAAAATATATTTTTTAACGCGTCAAATACAGTTTAAAAAAAAAATATATGTAAGTAGGTGGGTATGTAGTTTATAATACAATTACACAACACACGAAATAACGTGAACAAAATAAAGAAAAGGCATAAAAGTTCATTAATAAATTTAAAATATTAAAATGGACATTTCTACGCTAAATAATTTCTCGCCAAGTAAATAAATTATTGAAACAAAATAAATGTACTTTAATTCAATTTACTTAGCATTCATTTATGACATCAAATCTTTATAGTGCTTAAAGATCAGTTTTTTTTTTACTTAGCCGTTTTTTACACGGAGTTCGACGAAGTGTTTTTGTTGTGATATCATAGAATTGAATAATGTTATTATTAGTAGATATGTAATACTAATTATAATTAATAATCTAATATTTTTAATCATTTATCAATTAAATTATCTTTATTCACGTCGTTCCCGCATAGGCGCAAATTGGGGGGGGGCTAAGCCCCTCAAACTTTGCTGTGCCCCCTCCCCCCCCAAAAAAAAACCTAGAACATACAATTTTAAAATGCGATATTGCAATGGTCTGCTTGCTATTAATATATTCAGCTCTCCCAAGTTGAAATTGCGCCTATGCGTTCACGACTTCACATTGCCACGTTGTTGTAGAATTAATCCCGCCGTAAGTCATATTATTGTTCATAGACCATAGGTAATTAATAATTAATAACTATACTGAAAATATCTTCGACCTGGTAAAGCCAGGTGTGAAAAGTTCTCGATTAATTTCTGGAAGGCTTAAGTTTGTTAGCGATCATGGCCTGAGGAGAAGGACTAGGCCATCCCTAAATTATTGGAAAATATCCAGAGTATTATACATTATTTATAAAATTATACATTATATATAAAATTATTCATTTCCAACATCTCAATAAATGCAAATAACAGTTTTTTAAGAGTTTTTTTTTAAATTTGAATTTTTAAAAGATAAAGGTTATTTAAAAATGTTGAAATTGTTTCTATTTCTAAGCGGTATAATGAACGTTATATTGGATACAATGGGAAAAACACAACAACTTACCCTCAGAAATATTGTCACAATTCAATTTTATAATAGGTATTTTTTCTTTAAAACCAAAATTAAGTGAGTTCTACTCAGATTTCGTAAACTTGTTTTGTCCATATCGAACGTGTGTAAGACAGAGAAAACACATGCGGGTGTTACGTTCTCTTAATATTATAATGACTAATGACTAATGAGTAATAACATAATATTGTTAATATTATTTACGGTACGGCGGTTGGTGACTACCACGGATCTGGAAAGTGGAAACATTGTGAAATACTTGTCTATGATTGTGGCCATAGACATAGGCGTGCGCAGACTTTGTCCGCAGGGGGGGCCCCTTAAAAATGTCTGAATCAAAGATTCTTGTACTAATAACTACCGTAAAAGGGGGTGACTTCGGACATGTGGGGTGAATTCGGACAACACCATGTTTTTTTAGTCATCTTATAATTTTAGGATACACGTTTAATAAAAGTTGAAAACTGATAGGTACTCTACGTTTATATTTATTGTAACCTCCATAGAAAATAATATTTATTGATGACATAATGGTGTCATAGTACATGTTATGGAGGTAAATACAAAATATTATATTTTTGTATTTTTAAATTACATAACTACATTGACTACTGTAGCACAACAGCAAATAGAAATATTTGATTGCGGTTTTCGGTTACCTATACCCGTGAACTTGTCTGTGTTAATTGGTAATTGCATTGATTTTATAATATACTATAAAATCAATGGTAATTGGTACCTATATGTGCAAATTGTTAAGTAACTTGATTTCACACTGTAGTGTTAAATCGTCTTAATTATGACCAAACGTGGGTGATGACTTCGGACAACTATGCTCAGATCGTATGTCAACAATGTAGGAGGTCGTCGGTATATAAGAATTATAGTCATAATATGTTATTTAAAATGTCGTTGATGGTGTTAGTTATAAAAAAATAACAACACAATAAGTACAGTGATAACATGTAGACATCAAGACATGTTGATAGAAAAGTAAATAATTTTTTTTTTAGAATATTTAATAAATTATGTTGTATTTGCGATAAATGTATGAGGTTTTAGATTCTGAGTGAAACGATGAATGTATTGATTTTACAATGATGTGTGTTTTTTTTAGATTCTGAGTGAAACGATGAATGTATTGATTTTACAATGATGTGTGTTTTTTTTTTTATTTTTTTTATTTTTTTTTTTATTTTTTTTTTATTTTTTTATTTTTGTGTCTGTGTACACGATAAGTAGTCGAAATAATGCTTCGATTTTCGACTTCAGTATCTTGTTCGATGGGAAAGTGAATATCGTTGGTGCATTGGGGAGGTCAAAATTTTAATTTCCCAGTAGTTTTCAAAAGCGATGTGAAAAACAAAAGAAAAATTAAGGAAAAACGGGAATTTTTACGCAAAATCGATTTTTAACAAAATCGATTTTGGTTATTGGTGTAACTCTAAAACAAATGACCGTAGATGCATGAAATTTTCACTGGTTGTTTATATTTGCATTTTCTATACACAATACAATTTTGAAAATATTTTGACTCTTTTTGAGCTGTTTACGGCCATTGTCAGTTTTCAATTTTTTTAGTTTTTTTTTCTATAAATATCAATAAAATTTTATCTGTTGAGTAAAAAAGCTTGAAAATTTAATAGAAGGCTCCTAGGTTATTGTTTCAAAGGCAGGTGAAAAAAATTAAAAATTCTTAGTCACAGTTTTTAATTATAAGCATTTAAAGTTCAAATTTTGACAAAATACGGAAAAATCACGAAAAATAGCAAATTATTTTGAGTTGAAATTCATAAAAATTTTTCTTTTTAAATCTAAGATTTGAAAATGTAATATAAGATTACTCATAAGTTTGTCTACCTTTATCAAAAAAAAAAATGTCTAGAAGAAACTTAAATTAAATTTTTATGAGCGTCTGAAATTTATATTTTACAACATTTGATATTTACTCGATTTCTCATGTAACAATTTTCTTATTTTATTGTAATTAAAAAACAAATGACTGTAGATACTTGAAAATTTCACTGAATGTTCATATTAGCATTTTCTATACACCATAAAATGTTGAAAATATTTTGACTCTTTTTGAGCTGTTTACGGACATTGTCAGTTTTCAATTTTTTTAGTTTTTTTTTCTATAAATAACAATAAATTTTTATTTGTTGGGTAAAAAAGCGTGAAAATTTAATATAAGGCTCCTGATATATCGTTCTAATAGCAGTTGAAAAATATTAAAAATACATAGGCACAATTTTTTTTTATAAGCATTTAAAGTTCAAATTTTGACAACATTTATCAAATTTATAATTTATTAATTATTTTGTGGTTAAAAATGTATAAAATGTTTAACTTTTATGGCTAAGGATTTAAAATTTAAAACAAGGCTCCACGTAAATAGGTTATATATAAATTACTTTATTCACAATAATATCATCAAATATACTTGGTAATATCATAGGCTGACTGACCGTTTTCGCTCAGAATCGTTTTTCTTATACAATGATATTATATCATTGAATTCAAATTTAACACCATCCATTACAGTGACCCACTTGTAACCTACTGTAGAGCAGAGCGACATCCACTTATCCACCTTTTTTTTATTTTTTTTTTTATTTTTTTATTTTTGTGTCTGTGTACACGATAAGTAGTCTAAATAATGCTTCGATTTTCGACTTCAGTATCTTGTTCGATGGGAAAGTGAATATCGTTGGTGCATTGGGGAGGTCAAAATTTTAATTTCCCAGTAGTTTTCAAAAGCGATGTGAAAAACAAAAGAAAAATTAAGGAAAAACGGGAATTTTTACGCAAAATCGATTTTTAACAAAATCGATTTTGGTTATTGGTGTAACTCTAAAACAAATGACCGTAGATGCATGAAATTTTCACTGGTTGTTTATATTTGCATTTTCTATACACAATACAATTTTGAAAATAATTTGACTTTTTTTGAACTGTTTACGGACATTGTCAGTTTTCAGTTTTTTTAAATTTTTTTTCTATAAATATCAATAAAATTTTATTTGTTGGGTAAAAAAGCTTGAAAATTTAATAGAAGGCTCCTAGGTTATTGTTTCAAAGGCAGATGAAAAAAATTAAAAATCCTTAGTCACAGTTTTTTTTTATACACGTTTAAAGTTCAAATCTTGAAAAAATACGGAAAAATCACGAAAATTTGCAAATTATTTTGAGTTAGAAATTCATAAAAAATTTTCTTTTTAAATCTAAGATTTTAAAATCTAATACAAGATTCCTCATAAGTTTGTCTAACTTTATCAAAAAAAAAATTTCTACAAGAAAGTCAAATTAAATTTTTATGAGCGTTTTAAATTCATATTTTTACAACATTAGATATTCACTCGATTTCTCATGTACCGATTTCCTTATTTTCTTGTAATTCAAAAACGAATAACTGTAGATACATGAAAATTTCACTGAATGTTTATATTAGCATTTCCTATACACCATACAATTTTGAAAATATTTTGACACTTTTTGAGCTGTTTACGGGCATTTTCAGTTTTCAATTTTTTTAGTTTTTTTTTCTATAAATATCAATAAAGTTTTATCTGTTGGGCCAAAAAGTGTAAAAATTTAATACAAGACTCCTGATATATTTTTACAATAGCAGTTGAAAAATATTGAAAATACATAGGCACAGTTTTTTTTTATAAGCATTTAAAGATCAAATTTGGACAGAATTTATCAAAATCTCGAAAATTATCAACCATTGTAATTAATAAATTATAAAATGTTCAGTTTTTATAGCTAAGGATTGAAAATTTAAAACAAGATTCCATGTAAATAGATAATTCGGTTACCAAAAAATCTAAAAAATACACAAGCACAGTTTATTTGTATAGTCATTTTAAGTTCAAATTTGGACGAAATTACATAAAAACCTAGAATAACTATTTTAGTTATTTTGTTGTGATTGTATAATATTATTCGTGGGCACTTGAAACTTCTAATTTGTAATATTTTCATCGATATATTATGATGATAGTATCACGGTTTATTGTTGATGTATAACGCGTTATATGTACCTAATGGATATTGTGATATGATTAATTTGGAATTTATTATAGGTCATTTTTCTTTTTAATACCATAGATAAGTGTATAATATGTCTTATACCTAGACTGACATATCGTCTCCACTCAGAATCGTTTTTCTTATACAATGATATATCATTGAATTCAAATTTAATACCATCCATTATACAGTGACCCACTTGTAACCTACAGTACAGCAGAGCGACATCCACTTGCCCACCTTTTTTTATTTTAATTCATTACATTTTTTTTTAAATATCTATATTGTCCGAAGTCACCCATTATAATTATAACATCAGTTTTTAATGAAATCTAATAGGTACGTGTCCGAAGTCATCCCATTTTACGGGTCACTCCGGACAAAATTCAACTTTTAAAAAAAGTGTGAACTTTAATGACCTTAATGATTATTCTTCTGCTATATGATCTTCTTTTCACTCATTATAATAGTATTTTATTTACTAGTTAGGTATAATATGTAAAAGTTTAATGTAGATACCTACTAAATAAGAATATTCTGTTTTTTAGGTCTAAAATATTTGTTATTATATGAATTTGTTTTTAATATAATTCATGTTTACGTATTAAATTGCTTCTTTTCTCCTTATCTGCGGGCCGGTCAAAATTCATCCGCGGGCCGCCATTTGGTGACCCCTGCCATAGACCTTGGGACTTTAAGATAATGGACCGCGCATTCCACTCCGCCCTACCAACAATGCACGGGAATCATAAGAGAAAGAAAGAAGAGAGAAAAGAGAGAAAAAATATAAAGTGTGATAATCATAGACCTATAAAACTAATACTGTATTTCCCAGGCGTCTTCTTTTCAATTTTACTCTATATCGTACCCATGACCTCTCTCTCTATGCTCATTGCCCTTCCAACGTTCTCCCTCCTTTAACTATATGTTTTGGTTTTTTTCTCGTCTCGTATCTCGTTCACACCATGATATAATTAACATGGTTCACACATCTGAAGTTTAATTTTTACACTTTACCTCTCTGGTTGTGCACTTGTTCCTCTGTCATTATAAGTCCTACGAGTCACGGCGTCGTCGTCGCCATCGATACCACCTGGTCAGAGAGAAAGAGAGTATATACGACAAGAGTATAGAAAACCGCATCGTCTACTCCGAGTCGGGCAACAAATAATGCCCCTTAGCTGCATAACACTGGTAAATCGAATTTTTAAAATACCAATATTACCTAATGAATTACGTATTTACGTATTTAAGTTTAGTAGATCTAACATATTATACATTTATAATCTATTATTTTTATGAAAATAAAAAAAATGTTTATATTATTTATATCATATTTAAAAAATATAATTTCAAATTAAATAATAAATAATTTTGTAATATTAAATTTATTATTATCAGTCAATAATAAACTTTATAAAAAATGGGGAGAAAATGTCCGCATCAAAAATATATCGGGAGGGAAGGGGGAAATGTCCTACTAGACCTAAAACAATCGGGGAGAAAATGTCCATTTACCAAAATTTACACCGTGTACACTCGACGAACGAAGTATTCATATTCATAATATTTTTCTGTTAATTTTCTTATTTCTTATTTGGTATAATATTAAAAGGTAGAAAATGTATTAAACATCTGTAGGTATAAGGTACCTAGAAATATTTTGATTTGATTACCTAGGATTTTTATAATTGTACAAACTTGATATCAAATTAAATTATTTCATTTGTAAAAACAATGAAATGTAAAAAAATATTATTCTATATCTTTTTTGTAATGGGTGATTTTACTCTAAGATTACTTAAAAATATAGAAAAAACGATTCTACGCAAATGCGTTTTGTCTATGTTTTGCACAGGTCAGTGAGAGAAAACAAATAGTGTGCTGACATCCACTTTATAGTCGTGACAGCAGCGTTAAGATTTCCATAATTTCAAAATATTCTTATTGTATCAATATTTGCAAAAGGCAATATTAAAAAAAAAATTTATTAGATATTCTAGACACAGTATGTATTTCAAATTTATTTAACTAGATCTTAAAATAGTTTATTTATTTCTAAACATATTACTTAACTATTATTACAGGGGCGTATACAAGGGGGGGGATGTGAGGGTCAGATCCCCCCCCAATAGGCCTTTTTTTAAATTTTATAAAATAGTGTTCTTAATGACTTAATGTAAGGAAATTACAAGGAAAAAAAAATGGCAAGGATTTTTTGTAAATTTTTATTTTAACACATTCAACAATTAATTAAAAATAATTTACTTAATATTAATCAGTAATCATATATTTATTTCATATTCATATAATCGTATTATGTGATATTTGATAATATGTATATTATATATACAAGTATAATAAATTATTATAAGATAATAATATGTGGCAGACCAGCCACGGCCCACGGGCCGTCGCCAGTCGCCACCGTCACCGATATCAACGCGGCGGAGACGACGCCCGCATGTCCGTGCGTATAATAATAGGTACATTTTCCTATACATTAGAAAAAGAAATATAAAAATAGCTAAAAATAGCTTAAATAATAAATATTATTATCTAAAAACAAAAAACAACCACAAATATTATGTCAGTTGTACGAACAAGTCATAACTACATATAACTACTTGTAGAATTTAAAATAAAATGTATTGAATTTATATGTTTTATCATTTATTAGGTATTTAAATGTGCACATACCTAGGTTTAGGTATTTTTGTTCCATAATAATTTGTTTGCAACTGATCCCCCCCCATACAAAAGTTATGTATACGCCACTGTATTATTACATAACTTAACTCTACATTAAAATTATTTAGTTGATGTCATTGAAGAGCACGTAAGAACTAAAAGTGTGCAACAAATGGACGGTCCATCATCAAATAATTTGCGAAGACCTACAACTTCACCATATATCAAAATCGTCGAACAGCCTGCTTCAAAAGCATTAAAGTTTAGATATGAGTGTGAAGGTAGATCAGCCGGAAGTATACCTGGAGTTAATAGTACCACTGAAAATAAAACCTACCCTACAATTCAAGTAATATTACTAATAAATTATTTTTTCTTATTAAAATAATATATTGTGATTTTGTTTTCAGATAGTAGGTTATAAAGGCAGGGTTGATGTTGTAGTATCATGTGTTACAAAAGATATACCATATATATCTCACCCTCATAACCTTGTGGGACGTGATTGCAATAAAGGAATTTGTATTAAAGAAATTAATAATGAATCAATGGTGGCAAGTTTTAAAAAATTGGGAATACAATGTGTAAGAAGAAAAGATATTGTCAAAGCACTCGAATTACGAGAAGAAATAAGAGTAGATCCATTTAGAAGTAAGTAAATTATTAAATATATCCAAATACTACTCTAATATGTTAACAACGTTATAATAGAACATTATGTATATGTATTTTAAAATATTTTACAGCTGGATTTTCACATAAAGAGAACCCAACTTCAATAGACTTAAATGCAGTAAGGTTGTGTTTTCAAGCTTTTATTAGCGGTACACGCAAAGGAGAATATAGTATTCTTGAACCAATTGTATCAGATACAATTTATGATAAAAGTTAGTTTGTTTAAACTTAATAAAGTTATTAGCATCCAACAGTGATTATTTTAAGTAACTTTTAGATTCTGAGCGAAGCGATGAATGTATTGATTTTACAATGATGTGTGTTTTTTTTTTATTTTTAGAAATATTTGATTGCGGTTTTCGGTTACCTATACCCGTGAACTTGTCTGTGTTAATTGGTAATTGCATGATTTTATAATATAATATAAAATCAATGGTAATTGGTACCTATATGTGCAAATTGTTAAGTAACTTTTTATATTCTTGAATTTATTATTTTTAGAAGCGATGTCGGATCTATCGATATGTAGATTAAGTGATGCAGCAGCTTCGGTTGTAGGTGATAAAGAAATCATATTATTATGTGAAAAAGTAACAAAAGGTAGAATAAAAATATATTTTATAATTTTTTAATGTGTACTGAAGTGCATGCTAATTATTTAGATGATATCCAAGTAAGATTTTTTGAGGAAAACGACGGTAAGTGCATTTGGGAAGACTATGGTGTTTTTAAAGCTTCAGATGTACATAAACAAGTGGCTATTTGGTTTAAGACTCCAAAATATAAAACAACAGAGGTAAACTTAAAATATTTATTTTTTGTAATTTTGAATGTATAATTCAAAACAGTTGTGGTTTAATAATTTAGACACACCGAATAAATAATTATGCCTTTTCATTTTTAATTTAGATTGACAATCCAGTTAATGTATGGATTCATTTAGAAAGACCTTCGGATGGCATGTGTAGTAACGCTCTCCCATTTACGTTCACTCCGGATTATTCAGGTATGTCCCCTCAGAAATATGATAGACTATGTCGGAGATTGACGAATATATGTATTATAGCACTGTGGAAGAGGGTACAGTTACAACTGTGAAATAATGTAATCGAAAGAAAAAGTTAACTTTCATAATTTTGCTTAACATTTATTAAACAAATTGTTGAAATCAAAAATAATAAACATATCAGGGTTCTGAGATAATTTAATTTAATTATTGACTGGCAGTAAATATTGAAATATTTTGCTTGTACTAACAATTAAATATTACTTAGATTATTGAGCATAATTTAATTATAAGAGTAGAGTAAATTAAGGTCTAGTCCATAGTTAATAAATTAACATATTAACAACTTATTTTCCTTTTTTCATTATATAAATAATTGTGTAATTTGTTTTTGATCATAATTTTCATTTTTTTTTTCTAATATTGTTTATGGGTATACATTTTTTTATTAATTGCAGTTAAATATTGTGAGCCAAGTTAATGTTCAAAAATCTATTTTATTAGTTTAAGTTTATACAATGTTTATTGATTTGTTTATTGCGCGTTATAGATCCACCCATGTTGAAAAGGAAAAGACAGAAATTATCTAGCGAAAGTGAACTTTTGAATAAATTACAGAGTACCTCTATTAGTGAGTAAAAATAATATAAATTACTTATAAGCTTTAATAAACAACCCTGGGCGATGTAAGGGGATTTTTTAAAAAAATGTTACTATTCGGTGCCGGTGTCAATGCGTTTATGTCAGTTTAATTTAATTAGCATGATATTAGTATTTATAAAGTAAATGAACATGTGACAGTGTGTCTGTACAAGCCTAATATTGTATTTTTTTCATCTTCTTTACATGTTCAAGTAAATATATAACATTATATATAACATTTTTAGTTTAATTGATATGTAGTATGTGAAAATATAAGGAGAATATATTATTTATTTTAAAAAAAACACGACTATTGCTAAATAATATGTTCTTTATGCAGCACAAGAATGCTTAAATCAAATTATTTTTTTCAAAATCTTTTTTCCAAATTTATATTAGATAAATGTAAAAATATATAATCCTGCGCAGTGGATTCTGTGCAAATGCTTTTTGTCTATGTTGGGCGTGGGCTAGAGTGAGAAAAACAAATAGTTCACTGACATCCTCTTAATAGAATTTTTTAATAATTCTATTTTTTATTAAATATAAAATATAATTTCTTAAGTAATTTTAGATCATGATCATCTTCATACACTATTTTATTTTGTTTAAATTATGTGATTTATAACGTTAAATATTTACATAAGTAACATTTGCATGCTTTACTGAAATAACCAATTCTATCATTTTAGTTCAGTCATCTAATTGCATTGTTGGAATGGTTGACAAATTGTCAATTTCTGAACCAATTACAGAAGAACCAGGTTCGAATTATATATTAGAATGTTTGCACTCAAAAATTAATACTCTTATTTTTATTATATAGAAACTAGTTCTAATCCCTATAGTGGTTTATATCCTAATTCGAGTGTTCTTCAACATGAAAATCAATTCCCAAACGTAAATTCTACCTCATTGTATGGGCCGACTACTACATTACTGAATACCAATAATCGACAACATACAGGTAAACTAATTTTCATTCTATCTGATGTTGGAATATTAAGAATATGAAACAAAAATACTACATAATATTATGTACTAGCTAATATTAAACTAGCATTATAACATATAATAATAAATGTAAATAAGTATACAAAACTTTATATGATTATGATAAAGGATAAAATAGAAAAAAGTCCTACAGTTAATAATAATGATCCAACACCTCAAAATAATTATGCTCCACCAACTATAACACCTTAACCATACCCAGCAGAAAGCAATAATGAGTCTGATCTTATGGAAACTTCATTCTCATATTTAGATTATAATGATTTAAGAACCTTGTTTGGAGAGTCCAATCAAGAAATAGATGCCCAAGACAATATAAATGTGTCTGACAGTTTTGATCGAATTGCTGATAACACTCTTAAAGAATTCTGTGAGTTTTACACAAACCGTAATTAATTGTTGTTAGTTAAAAATATCTAATTTATGATTTTGTTAGGTAAAATATTATATATAATATACACTGTTTTTCTTTTTACAATATTTCTATACAAACTTTATCCATTTGACATCTTTTTTTGTAAATAAACAATCAAATGTTTGCAATTGAAGAATGGACGTCTGTTGAAAATAATATATAAAATCAAATTTTGACCAATCCAAAGTTACCGGAGTTAATATATTTTTTATTTTACCTGTTTCCTAATATACTTCACGGAACAATTCTAGTTTAGCTCCCAAGTGATTTTTCGAAATTTATTTTTTTTGGAAATGTGTGTTTTTGTATGGTTTTTGTAATGGTACTGTAACGTGCCCCGGTCAATAGGATTGAAGGATGATGGAAAAAATGTAGATCTTGAGTTTTTAGTATAATATGTTTGATTTATTTAACTTATTCAACTGTGATTGATTATATAAAAATTACTCTAAGTCGAAATATACGAATGAAGCTAGCGAGATGTGACAATAGTTAGTGATGACTGTTCCTAAGCTCGTAGGTTGCTCGTCTGATGAACGCTTGTCCATCAGCTCTCCTCGATGGGTCTGTCCCTGTCCCTACTTATTCTGGATAACCGTATATGGTCATCTCGCGGCCTCGTCACGCGCTTGCACCCGGCAGGAAGTTGAACACATATATATGTTATTATTGTACACGTGCGGTGCTTTATTCCATATCACTCACGATTTATATGGACATTTTATGCGAGTTATTTATATAAGTAGTCATATATTGATTGACGCACGCCTTTCATGGTCACGCGCTCGATATTCGTTTGTTCTACTACACACGCAGCGCAGCTGCTATTATTATTACTATTAATGTAAATATTACGCGGCGCGTACTAAATACGATTACTTTGATCTACACTGTGATCTACTGGCTATATGGTGTTATTTTTAAATAAATGGTTAAACAGTCACAGCTCGCTACAGTACTTTAAAAAAAATCGCTTAATCTTCTAAAGGAAGTTATTTATTTATTTATTTATTTAACGCCAAGCGGCAATTTATAGATACATTGTACAATTAGTAGATTAACATGAAGTGATAATAATGAAATAAAATACATGGAAAATATAGTTATAATTATAGACTTAAGTTTAAACTTATACTAAACAGCGTTCAGCTAGAAGAGTACATGCTAAGGTAAAATAAACTAAAGACAAAAACATTCAGTAGAGATAAACAATAATATAGTCAGCCAAAGATCAGGAGCTATTAAGTAGGCGGAGCATTCTATCTAATGGATTATTAGAGGAGTAGTTAGTACGGTGAGAGGAGACAAGGTATAAAGAGTGATTTCTAGTGAAATGCACAGGAACGCGGAAAGAGATTGAGGACAGAAGGTTAGGGGCATCTATTGAGCCGTTGAGGAGGGAGGTGATGAATGAGAGGTCAGCATCGACACGACGAGATGCGAGAGTAGGGATATTTAAGGAAGTTCTAACTGGTAGGTAATCATGGGGTGGGTGAGCAATATTGAGTATAAAGGCGGCGTAGGAAAGGAAGCGGTTTTGGACACGCTCTAAACGTAATTGGTCCTTGGCTAGATATGGGTACCATACAACTGACCCATATTCTAAGACAGAGCGGACAAGGGAAAAATAGAGGGAGCGAAGACAAGTAGCGGACGTGAAAAGGCTAGTGTTGCGCTTTAAGAACCCCAGAGTTTTTAACGCTCTACCAACCGTAACATCAATATGGTGTTCAAAGGAAAGAGAAGGAGTGAGATAGAACCCAAGATCTTTGACAGTGGATACACGTTTGAGAGTAGAGCCATTAAGGGAATAAGGATGTATTATGCAAGTACGTTTTCTATGAAAAGACATAACATGACACTTGTTGAGGTTGAGCGTTAGGCCAATACGCTGGGCCCAGAGAGAGAAAGTATTGAGATCTGATTGAAGTTGAAGACTGTCAGACGGAGATGTAATTTTTGAGAAAAATTTAATATCGTCGGCAAACAGAAGAACTTTAGAGGATGAAATGTACCTGTTAATTGAGTTAACGAAAAGAATGAACAGAAGAGGACTGAGATGCCCTCCTTGGGGGACCCCAGAGGGAGTAATAAATAAGTCAGAGTCAACGCCGTGAACTCTTACGAATTGCTTTCTTTGACTTAAATAAGATTGGAGCCATGAGAGTAAAGGATTACCGATACCAAGTGAATCCAATTCAGAGATAAGGCGGCTATGAATGACAGTGTCGAAGGCTTTATTAAAGTCCGTGAACACAGCATCAACTTGACAATCAGATTCAAAGCTTTTTAAAATATATGATGTGAAAGATAGGCTGCAAGTGACAGTAGATTTCCCACTACGGAAACCATGCTGCTCATCCATTAGAATATGGTTAAGACTTCTTTTGATTGAGGAGTAGACGATGGACTCAAATAGTTTAGAAATGTGTGGTAGGATGGAAATAGGTCTGTAATTAGAAACGAGCGAGGGATCTCCAGATTTAAAAACAGGGGTGACAGAACATGTTTTCCAAGCAGCTGGAAAGATACCCTCATCAAGAGATAGCCTAAAGAGTATGAATAAAGGATAAACAATAGAATCTTGACAATTAAAAAGTAAACGTGCTGAAATCCCGTCAGGGCCATTAGAATTGGTGTTTTTTAAAGAGTTGAGTGCAAGTTGTACATCGTTGAGGGAGAAGTGACAATTAGAAGGAAGTTCATATGGAATAGTAT
Source organism: Metopolophium dirhodum (assembly GCF_019925205.1). Classification (NCBI taxonomy): domain Eukaryota; kingdom Metazoa; phylum Arthropoda; class Insecta; order Hemiptera; family Aphididae; genus Metopolophium; species Metopolophium dirhodum. Next base: position 3,554,613 of record NC_083566.1, read on the forward strand.
TAATATTAGAAATATTGACGGGTGGAGAAATAGAGTTGTTATACATAGAATAAAAGTACTTAGAGAATAGGTTAGCCGAACCAAGAGGAGTATCAACCTTATCATTGTTCCAAAATAGTGTGGCGGGTATAGTGTTTTTCTGGTTTAGATTTTTAATAGATTTCCAGAATAGTGAGGGATTGCGATTGAACGAGTTTTCGGTATTTTTTATATAAGACTGGTAGTCTATTTTAGATTGGCGCTTGCATTTAGCACGAAGTTCGGAAAAAGCTGAGTAGTCATAGGGGGACCTCGAGCACTTATAGAGTGCGTGAGCTCGCTTTTTCTCCAAAATAAGATTTTTGAGAGAGGGAGATGTCCACGCAGGGAATTTTGGCAATTTAAATATTTTTGTGGGAACAAACAGATCGATAGCATGAAGTAGGGCTTCATTAAAAACAGAGGCTGCATCTTCGATTGTGTACTGTGAAAATGTTAACTCCCAATTAAAGGAGTTAATAAATTGCGTTATGGCAGGGTAGTTTGCAGCCTTAAAATCTTTATAAGTATGAGTATTAACTACTGATTTGTCAGATTGTGAAGGAAGGACCACGTGAAGAGGTGGGTGGTAAGGATCAGGAATAACCAAATATTCCGTTGCTAAATTGACTGTAATTCTATTGCAGTTGGAAAAGACAAGATCTAAGATACTGCTATGATTATTGCGAAAGAAATTATGCTGGAAAAAATTAAGGTAAGAAAAAGAATCAATAATAGTTGTGGAAATTATACTGGGATCATTAGTCCCGATTAATCCTAATTCATCAGAAGACCAGTTGATATTAGGGAGATTGTAATCACCACATATGACTAGGGAATTTGGTTTATAAGAGGAAATGATGTGTTCAACAGAAGTGGTATGGGATTCAACTACAGAAAGGGGGGATCGAGGGGGTAAGTATACACCTCCTACCAATAAGTGGCCAGAGTTTAGGGACAATATTACAAATACTTGTTCAACATTAGATACAGTTAGTGAAATAGGTTGAAAGGAACGGGTATCCTTGATAGCAATAAGAACTCCGCCACCTCGGGTAGAAGTGCTGTTATTATGGTTTCTATCAAGTCTTATTACTTGAAAGCCAGCGAAACCAAGTTCGCTGTCACTTATGTCAGGAGTCAGCCAGGTTTCTGTGAGAATAATGATATCATAAAAGTGAAACATGGGGAAAGAACATCTGAGGCTAACTAATTTTGTTCTTAGACCACGAATATTTTGATAGAATATTTTAAGGTTACAATTAAGGGCATTATCACAAAAGTTATTATTACAAATATTAGAAAAATTATTAGGTTTACAAAATGAGGCTTTAAGGTTAGTGAAGTCTAGCAAGAAAGAATCTAGAGTTATTTCAGCAGTGTAGCAGCGTGAGCAATTTGAAGAACGAAGTTTAATGTTATACATACAATTGCAGAGTGGATCAGTTAAGCAGGAGTAGTAGCATGAGTCATTTTTTACAGTTTTGTTGAGGCGACGGAGTGCTTGCCTAGGCAGCGAACAGTCGAGTACTGTTAGTTTTTTGATTGGGTAAAGGCCGAGTTCGATGTTTGATGGCGTCTGTCTTGGGATGATCTGCGGGCCGGTACAATATAGGGGAGTCCATCTCTGTATTTGATTACTAAGTCAGAATCACCGTTCTTTTTACGATTTTCCAAATCAGTGTATACGCGACGAATTGCTTCACGCTCACTGGGAGTGCGATCACGAGTAACCGAAATGGGATGGCGCATATTGTCAGTATGAGAAGATCTGATATTAGTATTATAGTCTGAGACAAGTTTCTGGGCTATTTCTTTGGACTGGAAGAAAACCTTGAGTGGTCGGGGACCTCGATCACTGGGTTTACCTAGCCTTATTGCTTTAAAGTCTGATGGTAATTCGGGAAAGTACGGTTTGATAGCCTCGGTTATTTTTAGGACGTCATTAGAGACTCTATCTTCTAATACAGAAGAAGAAAATTCTTGAGCACCACGAATAATGACATTTCGAGAACAGCGCTCACGTTCCGTGATCTCATGGAAAATGCTAGGAAAGGTGTCAGCCGAGGAGATAAGATGACTACTGTTTGCAGATTCAAGATCTTGGACTCGATTGCTGAGACTAGAGATGATTTTTTGGAGTTTGTCGTTCTCAGATTTTAATTCAACAACCTGAGAGGAAAGACGACCTAAGTTTTCATTGAGCTCAGAAAATTGAGCATTTTGAGATTCACACAAGCGTTTGCATTGGGCCAGGGTTTCTTTTTGTGTTTTTTGATGTTCAGCCATAGTGTTGTTAAAAACAACAAGGGTCAGCAGATCGGAAGAAGAAGAGGCTGGTTTAGAAGACTTGCCAGACATTACAGAAGCAATATTGCCAGCAGTGGTTGATCGGGTGGAGATCCTTGAGGGTGAGCTCTGATTCATTTAAATGAATACGCCTTGTAAGATAAGGTAGGCAACCAAAGCTGCAGGTAAGAAGACGGGCTGATGAGATGTGCGGGTTGATGAGCGGACAACTAACGATCACTGCATCACGATGTATATGTTTATATTTATATTTATAAATGTTGTTTCAACTATAAAACGCACACAGTGTATAATGCCCGGGTCAGTGCGCGGGTCTAATCTCTCAGATAACGCGATAACGACTGACACGGGTTTTCGAGATTTGTACCGATAAAAATAAGATTGAACTCACGTTTCTACAGCGGCCGTGAATAAGCTGGAAGCACTAATAGTTGCTCTTGAGGGGAGGGTATTGGTCAGACCGACTCAAAAACGACACCGGTCTGAAAGCGCACTTTTTAGAATAGATCAAGATAAAGAACACAAAAAACTGTCAATATTTACCGGAGTAATAAGTAAAAAGCACGGGAGCGAGTTTAATCGTTTGTCGTGTTAATAATCGACGATATAAAAAGTTATGTTCAAAAAACTTCAAAATACTCGATTTTCAAGTTTCAAGTTTCGAAGTTATGACACTTCAAATAAGGCAGTGATTACATAGTTTGTGGCACTCGTCGCTGCGCTCCTCGGCGCCGTCGCTGCGCTCCGCAAATCGAAAATATCCCCCGACTTGCTGTGTAACACCACCTCAAGTAGATCACAGAGTAAGTTATGTCGTAGAGTACGTGCAGTGATTACACATTTTGCAGCACTCGTCGTTGGGTCCTCGGCCAAACCTGAGAGTCGAGTATTCCTCGCGGCATTACAAAGTATAGTGTTCCGCGCATTGGTATAAACGTAAAATCGCTAACTTTAGAAGGCCATACCATCGAAAAAATGTCCGAACGACTTTTTTTTTTAAAATACCATTAAAAAAGTATACTAAAATACACATTTTTAAAAAAAAAAATTTAAAAAATCTTTTGGGAGCTATCTAGAATTATGCCACCAATGGTTTTAATCTAATTATTCAAAAATGTGATTCAATTTAATAAAAAATATTAGATTCTGAGTGTAACGAAATATGTAAAATATATTTTTAAAATCTATATATTTTGTATCTATATTTAATCTATATAAATAAAATCTATATTTCGTATAGTCTAAAAGTGATAAATCATATTATGTAGATATAAGATATTTTAAGCCTTGAGATAAACGGCCCAGACAGCAATTTTTTGTTTAATAATATTATTGTAATATTATAGTAACGAATTATATTAGTATAATGTTATTATAATATTATTACTGTTGTCAACTACAGTTGTACAGACGTCAAACATACACATTATATACGATACACAATAATCTGTAATCTTCGTCCGTTGAGTGTTTCTTTGATACGCGGTTATCGCGTATAATTTAAATTTTAAGAGGATGTTAGCGCACTATTTGTTTTCACAAAAAGCATTTGCGCAGAATCATTTTTTCTATGTTTTTAAGTAGTTTTAGAGTAAAATCACCCATTACAAAAAATAGGGAATAACATTTTAGAGGGAATGACATATCGGTTTTATATTTTATTGTTGTTTGACATTGTATTCGATTTTCAAAATAAAGAAAAAAATGTTGTAAATTTCAATTATGTTAAAATTGTTTTGAAAACATTTTTAGAGAAATCGAAATGTCATTCCCTCAAAAATATTATTCTCTATATTTTTTTAAGGAGTGAATTTACTCTAAGATTACTTGAAAACATAGATCAAACGATTCTGCACAAATGCTTTTTGTCTATGTTGCGCGTGGGCTAGAGAGAGAAAACAAATAGTGCCCTAACATCCTCTTAATAGAATTTCTTAATAATTCTATATTTTATTAAATATAAAATATAATTTCTTAAGTAATTTTAGATCATGATCATCTTTATACACTATTTTACTTTGTTTTAATTATGTGATTTTCAACGTTAAATGTTTACATAAGTAACATTTGCATGCTTTACTGAAATAACCAATTCTATCATTTTAGTTCAGTCATCTAATTGCATTGTTGAAATGGTTGACAAATTGTCAATTTCTGAACCAATTACAGAATATCCAGGTTCGAATTATATATTAGAATGTTTGCACTCAAAAATTAATACTCTTATTTTTATTGTATAGAAACTAGTCCTAATCCCTATAGTGGTTTATATCCTAATTCGAGTGTTCTTCAACATGAAAATCAATTCCCAAACGTAAATTCTACCTCATTGTACGGGCCGACTACATTACTAAATACCAATAATCGACAACTTACAGGTAAACTAATTTTCATTCTATCTGATGTTGGAATATTAAGAATATGAAACAAAAACACTACATAATATTATGTACTAGCTAATATTAAACTAGCATTATAACATATAATAATAAATGTTAATACAGTATTGCTAAGTATACAAAACTTTATATAGTTATGATAAAGGATAAAATAGAAAAAAGGTTTAAAACATAGTATGATAATTGATTTTTTAAGTTTATCAATAATAACAGTTTACTAATGCTATTTTTTTTTGGAATTTACCAGGAATTCAAAATTTTGCGTACACTATTACAAATGTATGTCCTACAGTTAATAATAATGATCCAACACCTCAAAATAATTATGCTCCACCAACTACAACACCTTTACCATACTCAGCAGAAAGCAATAATGAGTCTGATCTTACGGAAACTTCATTCTCATGTTAAGATTATAATGACTTAAGAACCTTGTTTGGAGATTCCAATCAAAAAATAGAAGCTCAAGACAATATAAATGTGTCTGACAGTTTTGATCGAATTGCTGATAACACTCTTAAAGAATTCTATGAGTTTTACACAAACTGTAATTAATTGTTGTTAGTTAAAAATATCTAATTTATGATTAGGTAAAATATTATATATAATATACACTGTTTTTCTTTTTACAATATTTCTATACAGATTTTATCCATTTGACATATTTTTTTGGAAATAAACAATCAAATGTTTGCAATTGAAGAATGGACGTCTGTTGAAAATATTATATAAAATAAAATTTTGACCAATCCAAAGTTACCGGAGTTAATATATTTTTTATTTTACCTGTTTCCTAATATACTTCACGGAACAATTCTAGTTTAGCTCCCAAGTGATTTTTTGGAATTTATTTTTTTGTGAAATGTGTGTTTTTGTATGGTTTTTGTAATGGTACTTTAAAAAAAATCGCTTAATCTTCTAAAGGAAGTTATGTTCAAAAAACTTCAAAATACTCGATTTTCAAGTTTCAAGTTTCGAAGTTATGACACTTCAAATAAGGCAGTGATTACACAGTTTGCAGCACTTGTCGTTGGGTCCTCGGCCAAACCTGAGAGTCGAGTCCGCCTTGCGGCATTACAAAGTATACCTAGTGTTCCGCGCATTGGTATAAACGTAAAATCGCTAACTTTAGAAGGCCGTACCATCGAAAAAATGTCCGAACAAGTCGTTACTAGTACCATTAAAAAAGCATACTAAAACTAAAAAATATAACTAAAAAAAAATTACTAAAAATACTAAAAAAAAATTTAAAAAAATCTCTTGGGAGCTATCTAGAATTAACTATTATAATATTATCATTACAAAATTTTCCCTGGGAGGGTAGGTTTTAAATGAAAAATTACCATTTGCAACTCATGGTACTTTCTAAGCCTTGTACCGGAAAATATCTCGCGAAGTAAGCACAATTATTAAAATACCAAATTAGGTGTACAGCAGACTGTTGTCAAATGTCAACTACAATTGTACAGTTGTCAAACATACACATTATATACGATACAGGATAATCTGTAATCTTCGTCCGTTGAGTCCGATTATCGCGTATTTTGGATATTCCAAAAAAAAATTATAGGTACGTGATAACGTACCTATTATATAATATTATAATCGCTTATTGTTATCCCTATCCCTAACACTGGTAAATCGAATTTTTAAAATACCAATATTACCTAATGAATTACGTATTTACGTGTGTAATTTACGAATCGTGGACATCCCCCCCAACTGGACTGTTTTCGGTCTAGTAGGACATTTCACCCCCGATATATTGTTGATGAAGACATTTTCCCCCCATTTTTTTTTAAAAAATTGACTATTTAATAATATTATTTTTTTACCTACTATCTAATATTTTCAAATATTTTAATAAATATAATAAATTTTAGATGTATATTATTAATCAACTGAATTACTTGAATCAAATTCAAAAGCAATGAACAAAGGCTAATAAATATGTGTTTAGAAATAAAAAAAAAATCAGTGATCAAATGTATCATTTTTATGTCGGAATTTTTAGAAATTTTTATTAATTATATTTTATTTATTCTTATTTTTTTTTTAATTTGTATTGTTTCAAGTAGTTTAGTAGATCTAACATATTATACATTTATAATCTATTATATTTATGAAAATAAAAAAAAATGTTTATATGATTTATATCATATTTAAAAAATATAATTTCAAATTAAATAATAAATAATTTTGTAATATTAAATTCATTATTATCAGTCAATAATAAACTTTATAAAAAATGGGGAGAAAATGTCCGCATCAAAAATATATCGGGAGGGAAGGGGGAAATGTCCTACTAGACCTAGTGAAAAATGTATATGAAGTTTTTAAATTGCAATGCAACATTACAAACATGATTGTTTACCAGGACACCTAGTTATATATATTTAGATATTTTACAGTATAATCTAGTACAATGCTTCTCAAATTTTTTTGTCCAAAGGCTCCCTAAATTTAATGTAAAACTGTCAAGGCCCCCTTAATCAAAATTATTAATTGTTTTTTCTAGGATTAGGTATATACTAAAATTACATGTACTATTTCACACAGATAAATTATTAAAACTTATAGTAATTTAATGTTTTAATATACTTTTGAAAAATATTAATAATAGTATTAAAATGTAAGTATTTAAACTTCTTCCATAAACGCTTTAAGTCTAAAGTAAAAAAGCACTGATCTAGGATGACCATATAAATCTATCAAACATTTAGCATATAGATATGTTTCTATCCCCAGGATCTCGGTTAATATATAATAATATATAGGTAATAGCATTGGTTTTATAATATACTATAAATACTATAATATATTATAAAATCAATGGTGATAGGTACAACTGAGTAATAAATGCTTATAAAAAAATATTCAAAATAAATGCATTTTGGTAACAAATAGGTAATATGAATACTAGTATTAAACTAAATATTGACATATTATGAATTGTATTTAAAATCTATATATTTTAATTAATAATTAATAATAATTATTTGTTAATTGTAATACTTTGAAAGCATTATGTATGATAATTAGATGAATTAAATCTTACATTTTTCATATATTTTTTTTGTAAAAGGAAATTTAATAATATTAATAATTGTATTTGATAAAAAGAAAGTATTTAAATACATGCATACAAATAATTTAGAACATAAAAGTGATTACCTATGCAATGAACAATTTTGAATTTTATTCCTTAAATCATAATGTATTTTCAATTTTCTATGGCTTTCTATGTACTTACCTTATGTGGCAGCTGTTGTAATAGTACTCTGCATCTGGTTTGTATTCCTTCGGGGTAGTGTTCGACGGTCGGTATCACAGCGACAATAGGTACATGTATTTTGATTCGCAGGGTTTTATAGAATATTATATGTCTGAGGCTCCTATTTAGAGCATCGTATGACATTTGTATAACAGGAATGTCAGTTCCGTATTCTAGCTATTGTGACTGTGATTATTATCCCTATGCTCTTAAAATCCCTACATTCGTAGCAGTCGTACACAGTCAACGGCTAATCGAATGCAATTTAAGTTAATGAGCACTTAACATTATGCTTATATTCTAAATAAATACTTATGATTATGATCTAGTGATAATTAAATTATTGTGGTATATATCTAAAATTATAATTACGTTATTATACGACGATAGTCACAGAGTCTTGTATTGCAAGGGGGTGGATAGATAAATAGATTTAAGAAATGCAAGGGTGAATTTGTTGAGTAATATGGGATAATTAATTAGATGGTCATACCTAATGTTGTAGCTCAATATACATATACTTCTGAATCGATGGTATGTACATTGGATCACCCCACATTCCATATAGTCCATCGTTTATTAGTTATCCCGTGTTTTTATTTAAGTCTAAATATTGTATATTACAAGTGATATTATAGAAATGACAATAAATGAATAAATAAAATTATTATAATCAGGAAATCAGCAATTATAGACAGCATTCCTTTACTGACCCAAGCCCGGATTAAGGGAGAGGCCAAGGGGGGCAAGATCCCGGGGCCCATATTTATCCCCAAAATATATTTTTTGACGCGTCTAATACAGTTTAAAAAAAATATATGTAAGTAGGTGGGTATGTAGTTTATAATACAATTACACAACACACGAAATAACGTGAACAAAATAAAGAAAAGGCATAAAAGTTCATTAATAAATTTAAAATATTAAAATGGACATTTGTACGCAAAATAATTTCTCGCCAAGTAAATAAATTATTGAAACAAAATAAATGTACTTTAATTCAATTTACTTAGCATTCATTTATGACATCAATTCTTTATAGTGCTTAAAGATCAGTTTTTTTTACTTAGCCGTTTTTTACACGGAGTTCGACGAAGTGTTTTTATTGTGATATCATAGAATAGAATAATGTTATTATTAGTAGATATGTAATACTAATTATAATTAATAATCTAATATTTTTAATCATTTATCAATTAAATTATCTTTATTCACGTCGTTCCCGCATAGGCGCAAATTGGGGGGGCTAAGCCCCTCAAACTTTGCTGTGCCCCCTCCCCCCCCAAAAAAAAACCTAGAACATACAATTTTAAAATGCGATATTGCAATGGTCTGCATGCTATTAATATATTCAGCTCTCCCAAGTTGAAATTGCGCCTATGCGGTCACGACTTCGCATTGCCACGTTGTTGTAGAATTAATCCCGCCGTAAGTCATATTATTGTTCATAGACCATAGGTAATTAATAATTAATAACTATACTGAAAATATCTTCGACCTGGTAAAGCCAGGTGTGAAAAGTTCTCGATTAATTTCTGGAAGGCTTAAGTTTGTTAGCGATCATGGCCTGAGGAGAAGGACTAGGCCATCCCTAAATTATTGGAAAATATCCAGAGTATTATACATTATTTATAAAATTATACATTATATATAAAATTATTCATTTCCAACATCTCAATAAATGCAAATAACAGTTTTTTAAGAGTTTTTTTTTAAATTTGAATTTTTAAAAGATAAAGGTTATTTAAAAATGTTGAAATTGTTTCTATTTCTAAGCGGTATAATGAACGTTATATTGGATACAATGGGAAAAACACAACAACTTACCCTCAGAAATATTGTCACAATTCAATTTTATAATAGGTATTTTTTCTTTAAAACCAAAATTAAGTGAGTTCTACTCAGATTTCGTAAACTTGTTTTGTCCATATCGAACGTGTGTAAGACAGAGAAAACACATGTGGGTGTTACGTTCTCTTAATATTATAATGACTAATGACTAATGAGTAATAACATAATATTGTTAATATTATTTACGGTACGGCGGTTGGTGACTACCACGGATCTGGAAAGTGGAAACATTGTGAAATACTTGTCTATGATTGTGGCCATAGGCATAGGCGTGCGCAGACTTTGTCCGCAGGGGGGGCCCCTTAAAAATGTCTGAATCAAAGATTCTTGTACTAATAACTACCGTAAAAGGGGGTGACTTCGGACATGTGGGGTGAATTCGGACAACACCATGTTTTTTTAGTCATCTTATAATTTTAGGATACACGTTTAATAAAAGTTGAAAACTGATAGGTACTCTACGTTATTATTTATTGTAACCTCCATAGAAAATAATATTTATTGATGACATAATGGTGTCATAGTACATGTTATGGAGGTAAATACAAAATATTATATTTTTGTATTTTTAAATTACATAACTACATTGACTACTGTAGCACAACAGCAAATAGAAATATTTGGTTGCGGTTTTCGGTTACCTATACCCGTGAACTTGTCTGTGTTAATTGGTAACTGCATTGATTTTATAATATACTATAAAATCAATGGTAATTGGTACCTATATGTGCAAATTGTTAAGTAACTTGATTTCACACTGTAGTGTTAAATCGTCTTAATTATTACTAAACGTGGGTGATGACTTCGGACAACTATGCCCAGATCATATGTCAACAATGTAGGAGGTCGTCCGTATATAAGAATTATAGTCATAATGTTATTTAAAATGTCGTTGATGGTGTTAGTTATAAAAAAATGACAACACAATAAGTAAAAACAGAAAAGTAAAAAATAAATTTTAAGTTGACATGTTGATAGAAAAGTAAATAATTTTTTTTTTAGAATATTTAATAAATTATGTTGTATTTGCGATAAATGTATGAGGTTTTTTTATTTTAATTCATTACATTTTTTTTTAAATATCTATATTGTCCGAAGTCACCCATTATAATTATTACATCAGTTTTTAATGAAATCTAATAGGTACGTGTCCGAAGTCATCCCATTTTACGGGTCACTCCGGACAAAATTCAACTTTTAAAAAAAGTGTGAACTTTAATGACCTTAATGATTATTCTTCTGCTATATGATCTTATTTTCACTCATTATAATAGTATTTTATTTACTAGTTTGGTATAATATGTAAAAGTTTAATGTAGATAAGAATATTCTGTTTTTTAGGTCTAAAATATTCGTTATTTGTAATTACTATTTTAACTAACCTAAATGGTATGTAATATTATCTACAAGTTACAACCGTGAAATAAAGTAAGTATATAAATAAAGTAGTTGATAGATCACACTGTGATAAAAAAAAAATAGTCTACTTGCTTATATAGTGGATAGTATTCTTTGATAATAATAAATCATTTGGTCGATGATAACTGATATATTAATAACTTTATTACATTTATTCACAGATATCTAAACTATGAGGTTCAAACTGGCTTCATTTTTTCCATGCAAAATGTAATAAAGGTTCGCTATCTAGTATACTATAGATATCTAAGTATTTATTAAAGAAAATGCCAGTGGTCGCCGCGGCCCACCCAGCCCTCCCGTGCGCTTGCCTATGGCCATTGGCGCAATTTGGACAACTGATTTGGGGGGGCTAAATTTATAAGATCAATACAGACCCGCATAATTTTTTTAACAGGTGGATTTAAGAATGAATTCATTTAAAAACTTAGGGGGCTTAAATAAAACTAGGGGTCTAAGCCCCCCTCCTACCAAATTGCGCCTATGATTGTGGCCATAGACTTCTTAGGCTATAAACTAAGTTTATAGGTCTATGATTGTGGCACTGTCGTATGCTGCCTACTATTTCCACTACTAGTCTTGACACCCTGCGCGTCGTCTGCTCTAGCGGCCAGCGTTGTGCGCTCGTCTTGGTGTCCGAGATATGAATTTGTTTTTAATATAATTCATGTTTACGTATTAAATTGCTTCTTTTCTCCTTATCTGCGGGCCGGTAAAAATTCATCCGCGGACCGCCATTTGGTGACCCTTGCCATAGACCTTAGGACTTTAAGATAATGGACCGCGCATTCCACTCCGCCCTGCCATCAATGCACGGTAATCATAAGAGAAAGAAAGAAGACAGTAAAGAGAGAAAAAACATAAAGTGTGATAATCATAGACCTATGAAACTAATACTGTATTTCCCCGGCGTCTTCTTTTCAATTTTACTCTATATCGTATCCCTGACCTCTCTCTCTCCATGCTCATTGCCCTGCAACGTTCTCCCTCCTTTAACTATATGTTTTGGTTATTTTCTCATCTCGTATCTCGTTCACGCCATGATATAATTAACATGGTTCACACATCTGAAGTTTTATTTTTACACTTTACCTCTCTGGTTGTGCACTTGTTCCTCTGTCATTATAAGTCCTACGAGTCACGGCGTCGTCGTCGCCATCGATACCACCTGGTCAGAGAGACAGAGAGTATATAGACAGTACGACAAGAGTATAGAAAACTGCATCGTCTACTCCGAGTCGGGCAACAAATAATGCCCCTTAGCTGCATAAAACTGGTAAATCGAATTTTTAAAATACCAATATTACCTAATGAATTACGTATTTACGTGTGTAATTTACGAATCGTGGACATCCCCCCCAACTGGACTGTTTTAGGTCTAGTAGGACATTTCACCCCCGATATATTGTTGATGAAGACATTTTCCCCCGATTTTTTTTAAAAAAATTGACTATTTAATAATATTATTTTTTTACCTATTATCTAATATTTTCAAATATTTTAATAAATATAATAAATTATAGATGTATATTTTTGATCAACTGAATGACTTGAATCAAATTCAAAAGCAATGAACAAATGCTAATAAATATGTGTTTAGAAATAAAAAAAAAATCAGTAATCAAATGTATCATTTTTATGTCAGAATTTTTAGAAATTTTTATTAATTATATTTTATTTATACTTATTTTTTTTTAATTTGTATTGTTTCAAGAAGTTTAGTAGATCTAACATATTATACATTTATAATCTATTATATTTATGAAAATAAAAAAAATGTTTATATTATTTATATCATATTTAAAAAATATAATTTCAAATTAAATAATAAATAATTTTGTAATATTAAATTTATTATTATCAGTCAATAATAAACTTTATAAAAAATGGGGAGAAAATGTCCGCATCAAAAATATATCGGGAGGGAAGGGGGAAATGTCCTACTAGACCTAAAACAATCGGGGAGAAAATGTCCATTTACCAAAATTTACACCGTGTACACTCGACGAACGAAGTATTCATATTCATAATATTTTTCTGTTAATTTTCTTATTTCTTATTTGGTATAATATTAAAAGGTAGAAAATGCGATACCCCCACTACGCCAAAAAGTTAATGACCGTCTTGTGCGGCCATGGGTCGGTTATTGGCGATGATAGACGCTTCCGAGAAATAGATTAAGTACCGATTATAAAACTTACTATTAATCAAGGTGTCGTCACTCTGGACCTCTACTTGATTGAAAATATTACTACAGTTCTATAGTCACCAGAGCGCGCTTCCTGTCATATGAAGGCCTGGTATTCATACTGTTAAATACAAAATCTCTTAAAACTTAAGAACTAAAATGCAATTTTTTGTTTTTAAATTGAAGTTATTTACAAAAACATTGAATCATATAATAAGTTTTTTTTTTAATCGAGCTGGCATAATAAATTGGAGCCTGTAATTATACATTACATTTGCATTTTAATAATTTGCAATATTTTTTATCGTGTAGGTAGATATCAATTATCAAATATGATGTAACTTTAGTCACTCCTTTGGAAATTTGCATCCTTCTTATAATCTTTAAATTAAATTAAAACTTTTATGATTCTGCTCCTAATTTTAATAGTAGTCTGGTAGAGTGGAGTATTATTTTCTAGTACTTATAAAAAACTCTAAAAACATGTTTAAAATATTTTGCATATTTTATTATATTATGATTATGTATATTATTTAATAATAGTTATCTTATAAACTTCAAACTAATTTTGAAAAATTGTTAAGTTTTTTTTGGTGTTTTCTTGTTTTTAGCAACTTCCTTATTTTTTTCTTTTGCAAGTGAATATCATTCGTGTTTTGACCTAATGCCTTATGATATATTTGGTTAATATTTGACTGTGTATTGAGCAACCAACTTTTGTCAAAAATTTTGTTTATATATTTCTTCAATAACTACAAATTATGTTAGGTAAATAAACAGTGGTTAATAGACATAAATGTTCAATAAACATATAAATATATCAGGAGGGAAGGGGGAAATGTCCTACTAGACCTAAAACAATCGGGGAGAAAATGTCCATTTACCAAAATTTACACCGTGTACACTCGACGAACGAAGTATTCATATTCATAATATTTTTCTGTTAATTTTCTTATTTCTTATTTGGTATAATATAAAAGGTAGAAAATGTATTAAACATCTGTAGGTATAAGGTACCTAGAAATACTTTGATTTGATTACCTAGGATTTTTATAATTGTACAAACTTGATATCAAATTAAATTATTTCATTTGTAAAAACAAAATATTCATATTTATCATAGTACCTATATATAATGTTTATAAATACAATTTAAAGACATTGTTCATTACCGTTAGTGTAAATTATGATTCTCATTAAGAGTATGTCAGCGCACTATTTGTTTTTTCTCTTTGGCCCACACGCAACATAGACGAAATGCATTTACGCAGAATAATTTTTTAGTTTTTTATGTTCTTAAGTTACCTCAGAGTAAAATCACCCATTACAAAAAAGATAGAGAATAAAATTTTAGTAGGAATGGCATATTGATGTTATATATTATTGTTTTTTGACTTTGTATTCGACTTTCAAAATTAACAAAAAAATTATGTTTAAATTGTTTTGAAACAATATTTAGAAAAATTGATATGTCATTCCTTCAAAAATATTATTCTATATCTTTTTTGTAATGGGTGATTTTACTCTAAGATTACTTAAAAATATAGAAAAAACGATTCTAATGCGTTTTGTCAATTGTCTATGTTGTGCACAGACATCCACTTTATAGTCGTGACACCAGCGTTAAGATTTCCATAATTTCAAAATATGCTTATTGCATCAATATTTGCAAAAGGTAATTAAAAAAAAAATGTATTAGATATTCTAGACACAATATGAATTTCAAATTTATTTAACTAGATCTTAAAATAGTTTAATTATTCCTACAAATATTATCATAACTTAACTCTACATTAAAAATATTTAGTTGATGTCATTAAAGAGCACGTAAGAACTAAAACTGTGCAACAAATGGACGGTCCATCATCAAATAATTGGCGGAGACCTACAACTTCACCATATATCAAAATCGTCGAACAGCCTGCTTCAAAAGCATTGAGGTTTAGATATGAGTGTGAAGGTAGATCAGCCGGAAGTATACCTGGAGTTAATAGTAGCACTGAAAATAAAACCTACCCTACAATTCAAGTAATGTTACTTATAAATTATTTTTTCTTATTACAATAATTTGTTGTGATTTTGTTTTCAGATAGTAGGTTATAAAGGCAGGGCTGTTGTTGTAGTATCATGTGTTACAAAAGATGGACCATATAGATCTCACCCTCATAACCTTGTGGGACGTGATTGCGATAAAGGAATTTGTACTATAGAAATTAATAATGAATCAATGGTGGCAAGTTTTCAGAATTTGGGAATACAATGTGTAAGAAGAAAAGATATTGGCGAGGCACTCAAAGTACGAGAAGAAATAAAAGTACATCCATTTAAAAGTAAATAAATTATTAAATATATCCAAATACTATTCTAATATGTTAACAACATTATAATAGAACATTATGTATATGTATTTTAATATATTTTACAGTTGGATTTTCACATAAAGAGAACCCAACTTCAATAGACTTAAATGCAGTAAGGTTGTGTTTTCAAGCTTTTATTAGCGGTACACACAAAGGAGAAAATATTATTCTTGAACCAATTGTATCAGATCCAATTTATGATAAAAGTTAGTTTGTTTAAACTTGAAAAAGTTATTAGCATCCAACAGTGATTATTTTAAGTAACTTTTATATTCTTGAATTTATTATTTTTAGAAGCGATGTCGGATTTATCGATATGTAGATTAAGTGATGCAGCAGCTTCGGTTGTAGGTGATAAAGAAATCATATTATTATGTGAAAAAGTAACAAAAGGTAGAATAAAAATACATTTTATAATTTTTTAATGTGTACTGAAGTGCATACTAATTATTTAGATGATATCCAAGTAAGATTTTTTGAGGAAAACGGCGGTAAGTGCATTTGGGAAGACTATGGTGTTTTTAAAGCTTCAGATGTACATAAACAAGTGGCTATTTGGTTTAAAACTCCAAAATATAAAACAACAGAGGTAAACTTAAATTATTTATTTTTTGTAATTTTGAATGTATAATTTAAAACAGTTGTGGTTTAATAATTTAGACACACCGAATAAATAATTATTCCTTTTAATTTTTAACTTAGATTGACAATCCAGTTAATGTATGGATTCAGTTAAAAAGACCTTCGGATGGCATATGTAGTGACGCTCTCCCATTTACGTTCACTCCGGATTATTCAGGTATGTCCCTTCAGAAATATGATAGACTATGTCGGAGATTGACGAATATATGTATTATAGCACTGTGGAAGAGGGTACAGTTACAACTGTGAAATAATGTAATCGAAAGAAAAAGTTAACTTTCATAATTTTGCTTAACATTTATTAAACAAATTGTTGAAATCAAAAATAATAAACATATCAGGGTTCTGAGATAATTTAATTTAATTATTGACTGGCAGTAAATATTGAAATATTTTGCTTGTACTAACAATTAAATATTACTTAGATTATTGAGCATAATTTAATTATAAGAGTAGAGTAAATTAAGGTCTAGTCCATAGTTAATAAATTAACATATTAACAACTTATTTTTCTTTTTTTCATTATATAAATAATTGTGTAATTTGTTTTTGATCATAATTTTCATGTTTTTTTTCTAATATTGTTTATAGGTATACATTTTTATATTGCAGTTAAATATTGTGAGCCAAGTTAATGTTCAAAAATCTATTTTATTAGTTTAAGTTTATGCAATGTTTATTGATTTGTTTATTGCGCGTTATAGATCCGGCCATGTTGAAAAGGAAAAGACAGAAATTATCTAGCGAAAGTGAACTTTTGAATAAATTACAGAGTAACCCTATTAGTGAGTAAAAATATTATAAACTACATATTATAAGCTATTATAAACAACCCTGGGCGATATAATGTGTTTTTAAAAAAAAAAATGTTACTATTCGGTGCCGGGGCCAATGAGTTTATGTCAGTTTAATTTAATTAGCATGAAATTAGTATTTATAAAGTTAATGAACATGTGACAGTGTGTCTGTACAAGCCTTATATTGTGTTTTTTTCATTTTATTTACATGTTTAAGTAAATATAAACATTTTTAGTTTAATTGATTATTGATATATAGTATGTGAAAATATAAGGAGAAGATATTATTTATTTAAAAAACACAACTATTGCTAAATAATATGTTATTTATGCAGCACAAGAATGCTTAAATCAAATTATTTTTTTCAAAAATCTTTTTTCTAAATTTATATTAGATAAATGTAAAAATATATAATCCTTCATAACATTGTAGTCGCCTATCCCCACCTTAAAAACCAATATTATTCCTCATTTACCACGTAGGTATAACTATTCATGCTCCTAAAAATTTTTTTGCGGATACCAGTTTATTGACCTTTATATGTAGTTCTGATAAAAATGTCATCTTACAAGTATAAATAAATTAGGATCATATATTATCCAAGATCTTTAATATTTTGAAAGTAAATATAAGACTAATTTATATCTTAAGAGGATGTCAGTGCACTATTTGTTTTCACAAAAAATGCATTCAAAAAATCGCTTGGGAGCTATCTAGAATTATTCCACCAATGGTTTTAATCTAATTATTCAAAAATGTGATTCAATTTAATAAAAAATATTAGATTCTGAGTGTAACGAAATATGTAAAATATATTTTGTATCTATATTTAATCTATATAAATAAAATCTATATTTCGTATAGTATAAAAGTGATAAATCATATTATGTAGATATAAGATATTTTAAGCCTTGAGATAAACAGCCCAGACAGCAATTTTTTTTTTAATAATATTATTATAACATTATAGTAACGAATAATATTAGTATAACGTTATTATAATACTATTATAATATTATCATTACAAAATGTTCCCTGGGAGGGTAGGTTTTAAATGAAAAATTACCATTTGCAACTCGTGGTACTTTCTAAGCTTTGTACCGGAAAATAACTCGCGAAGTAAGAACAATTATTAAAATACCAAATAAAGTGTACAACAGACTGTTGTCAACTACAATTGTACAGACGTCAAACATACACATTATATACGATACAGGATAATCTGTAATCTTCGTCCGTTGAGTGTTTCTTCGATAAGCGATTATCGCGTATAATTGAAATATTAAGAGGATGTTAGCGCAATATTTGTTTTCACAAAAAGCATTTGCGCAGAATCATTTTTTCTATGTTTTTAAGTAATTTTAGAGTAAAATCACCCATTACAAAAAATAGGGAATAACATTTTAGAGGGAATGATATATCGGTTTTCTATTTTATTGTTGTTTGACTTTGTATTCAACTTTCAAAATAAAGAAAAAAATGTTGTACATTTCAATTATGTTTAAATCGTTTTGAAAACATTTTTAGAGAAATCGATATGTCATTCCCTCAAAAATATTATTCTCTATATTTTTTTAATGAGTGATTTTACTCTAAGATTACTTGAAAACATAGATCAAACGATTCTGCACAAATGCTTTTTGTCTATGTTGCGCGTGGGCTACAGAAAGAAAACAAATAGTGCACTGACATCCTCTTGATAGAATTTCTTAATAATTCTATATTTTATTAAATATAAAATATAATTTCTTAAGTAATTTTAGATCATGATCATCTTTATACACTATTTTATTTTGTTTAAATTATGTGATTTTCAACGTTAAATATTTATATAACTAACAATTGCATGCTTTATTGAAATAACCAATTCTATCATTTTAGTTCAGTCATCTAATTGCACTGTTGGAATGGTTGACCAATTATTGTCAATTTCTGAACCAATTACAGAATATCCAGGTTCGAATTATATATTAGAATGTTTGCACTCAAAAATTAATACTCTTGTTTTTATTGTATAGAAACTAGTCCTAATCCCTATAGTGGTTTATATCCTAATTCGAGTGTTCTTCAAAATGAAAATCAATTCCCAAACGTAAATTCTACCTCATTGTATGGGCCGACTACATTACTAAGTACCAATAATCGACAACTTACAGGTAAACTAATTTTCATTCTATCTGATGTTGGAATATTAAGAATATGAAACAAAAACACTACATAATATTATGTACTAGCTAATATTAAACTAGCATTATAACCTATAATAATAAATGTTAATACAGTATTGCTAAGTATACAAAACTTTATATGGTTATGATAAAGGATAAAATAGAAAAAAGGTTTAAAACATAGTATGATAATTGATTTTTTAAGTTTATCAATAATAACAGTTTACTAATGCTATTTTTTTTGGAATTTACCAGGAATTCAAAATTTTGCGTACACTATTACAAATGTATGTCCTACAGTTAATAATAATGATCCAACACCTCAAAATAATTATGCTCCACCAACTACAACACCTTTACCATACCCAGCAGAAAGCAATAATGAGTCTGATCTTACGGAAACTTCATTCTCATGTTTAGATTATAATGACTTTAGAACCTTGTTTGGAGAGTCCAATCAAAATATAGAAGCCCAAGACAATATAAATGTGTCTGACAGTTTTGATCGAATTGCTGATAACTCTCTTAAAGAATTCTGTGAGTTTTACACAAACCGTAATTAATTGTTGTTAGTTAAAAATATCTAATTTATGATTAGATAAAATATTATATATAATATACACTGGTTTTCTTTTTACAATATTTCTATACAAATACCGGAGTTAATATATTTTTTATTTCACCTGTTTCCTAATATACTTCACGGAACAATTCTAGTTTAGCTCCCAAGTGATTTTTTGAAATTTATTTTTTTGTGAAATGTGTGTTTTTGTATAGTTTTTGTAATGGTACTTTAAAAAAAATCGCTTAATCTTCTAAAGGAAGTTATGTTCAAAAAACTTCAAAATACTCGATTTTCAAGTTTCAAGTTTCGAAGTTATGACACTTCAAATAAGGCAGTGATTACATAGTTTGTGGCACTCGTCGCTGCGCTCCTCGGCGCCGTCGCTGCGCTCCGCAAATCGAAAATATCCCCCGACTTGCTGTGTAACACCACCTCAAGTAGATCACAGAGTAAGTTATGTCGTAGAGTACGTGCAGTGATTACACATTTTGCAGCACTCGTCGTTGGGTCCTCGGCCAAACCTGAGAGTCGAGTATTCCTCGCGGCATTACAAAGTATAGTGTTCCGCGCATTGGTATAAACGTAAAATCGCTAACTTTAGAAGGCCATACCATCGAAAAAATGTCCGAACGACTTTTTTTTTTAAAATACCATTAAAAAAGTATACTAAAATACACATTTTTAAAAAAAAAAATTTAAAAAATCTTTTGGGAGCTATCTAGAATTATGCCACCAATGGTTTTAATCTAATTATTCAAAAATGTGATTCAATTTAATAAAAAATATTAGATTCTGAGTGTAACGAAATATGTAAAATATATTTTTAAAATCTATATATTTTGTATCTATATTTAATCTATATAAATAAAATCTATATTTCGTATAGTCTAAAAGTGATAAATCATATTATGTAGATATAAGATATTTTAAGCATTGAGATAAACGGCCCAGACAGCAATTTTTTGTTTAATAATATTATTGTAATATTATAGTAACGAATTATATTAGTATAATGTTATTATAATATTATTACTGTTGTCAACTACAGTTGTACAGACGTCAAACATACACATTATATACGATACACAATAATCTGTAATCTTCGTCCGTTGAGTGTTTCTTCGATACGCAATTATCGCGTATAATTTAAATTTTAAGAGGATGTTAGCGCAATATTTGTTTTCACAAAAAGCATTTGCGCAGAATCATTTTTTCTATGTTTTTAAGTAGTTTTAGAGTAAAATCACCCATTACAAAAAATAGGGAATAACATTTTAGAGGGAATGACATATCGCTTTTCTATTTTATTGTTGTTTGACTTTGTATTCAACTTTCAAAATAAAGAAAAAAATGTTGTAAATTTTAAATTATGTTCAAATCGTTTTGAAAAATTTTTTAGAGAAATCGATATGTCATTTCCTCAAAAATTTTATTCTCTATATTTTTTGTAATGAGTGATTTTACTCTAAGATTACTTGAAAACATAGATCAAACGATTCTGCACAAATGCTTTTTGTCTATGTTGTGCGTGGGCTAGAGAGAGAAAACAAATAGTGCCCTGACATCCTCTTAATAGAATTTCTTAATAATTCTATATTTTGTTAAATATAAAATATAATTTCTTAAGTAATTATAAATCATGATCATCTTTATACACTATTTTACTTTGTTTAAATTATGTGATTTTCAACGTTAAATGTTTATATAAGTAACATTTGCATGCTTTACTGAAATAACCTGATCTATCATTTTAGTTCAGTCATCTAATTGCACTGTTGGAATGGTTGACAAATTGTCAATTTCTGAACCAATTACAGAATATCCAGGTTCGAATTATATATTAGAATGTTTGCACTCAACAATTAATACTCTTATTTTTATTGTACAGAAACTAGTCCTAATCCCTATAGTGGTTTATATTCTAATTCGAGTGTTCTTCAACATGAAAATCAATTCCCAAACGTAAATTCTACCTCATTGTATGGGCCGACTACATTACTAAGTACCAATAATCGACAACTTACAGGTAAACTAATTTTCATTCTATTTGATGTTGGAATATTAAGAATATGAAACAAAAACACTACATAATATTATGTACTAGCTAATATTAAACTAGCATTATAACCTATAATAATAAATGTTAATACAGTATTGCTAAGTATACACAACTTTATATGGTTATGATAAAGGATAAAATAGAAAAAAGGTTTAAAACATAGTATGATAATTGATTTTTTAAGTTTATCAATAATAACAGTTTACTAATGCTATTTTTTTTGGAATTTACCAGGAATTCAAAATTGTGCGTACACTATTACAAATGTATGTCCTACAGTTAATAATAATGATCCAACACCTCAAAATAATTATGCTCCACCAACTAAAACACCTTTACCATACCCAGCAGAAAGCAATAATGAGTCTGATCTTACGGAAACTTCATCCTCATGTTTAGATTATAATGACTTAAGAACCTTGTTTGGAGATTCCAATCAAAAAATAGAAGCTCAAGACAATATAAATGTGTCTGACAGTTTTGATCGAATTGCTGATAACACTCTTAAAGAATTCTATGAGTTTTACACAAACTGTAATTAATTGTTGTTAGTTAAAAATATCTAATTTATGATTAGGTAAAATATTATATATAATATACACTGTTTTTCTTTTTACAATATTTCTATACAGATTTTATCCATTTGACATATTTTTTTGGAAATAAACAATCAAATGTTTGCAATTGAAGAATGGACGTCTGTTGAAAATATTATATAAAATAAAATTTTGACCAATCCAAAGTTACCGGAGTTAATATATTTTTTATTTTACCTGTTTCCTAATATACTTCACGGAACAATTCTAGTTTAGCTCCCAAGTGATTTTTTGGAATTTATTTTTTTGTGAAATGTGTGTTTTTGTATGGTTTTTGTAATGGTACTTTAAAAAAAATCGCTTAATCTTCTAAAGGAAGTTATGTTCAAAAAACTTCAAAATACTCGATTTTCAAGTTTCAAGTTTCGAAGTTATGACACTTCAAATAAGGCAGTGATTACACAGTTTGTGGCACTCGTCGCTGCGCTCCTCGGCGCCGTCGCTCCGCTCAGAAAATCGAAAATATCCCCCGACTTGCTGTGTAACACCACCTCAAGTAGATCACAGAGTAAGTTATGTCGTAGAGTACGTGCAGTGATTACACATTTTGTAGCACTCGTCGTTGGGTCCTCGGCCAAACCTGAGAGTCGAGTCCCCCTCGCGGCATTACAAAGTATAGTGTTCCGCGCATTGGTATAAACGTGAAATCGCTAACTTTAGAAGGCCATACCATCGAAAAAATGTCCGAACAACTTTTTTTTTTAAAGTACCATTAAAAAAGCATACTAAAACACACATTTTTAAAAAAAATTTCAAAAAATCTCTTGGGAGCTATCTAGAATTATGCCACCAATGGTTTTAATCTAATTATTCAAAAATGTGATTCAATTTAATAAAAAATATTAGATTCTGAGTGTAACGAAATATGTAAAATATATTTTTAAAATCTATATATTTTGTATCTATATTTAATCTATATAAATAAAATCTATATTTCGTATAGTCTAAAAGTGATAAATCATATTATGTAGATATAAGATATTTTAAGCCTTGAGATAAACAGCCCAGACAGCAATTTTTTGTTTAATAATATTATTGTAATATTATAGTAACGAATTATAATAGTATAATGTTATTATAATATTATTACTGTTGTCAACTACAGTTTTTTTTTTTTTTTTTATTGGGTAACCCGCGACAACATAGGCCATTGGGTGTGGGGAGGGCACTGTAGGTTTTATATTGGGTAGGTTGGTAGGTTGGGTAGGTTGGTACACGTGTGTGTTGTGTTTGGCAGAATTTCTAATGGGGCACCCGTAGGTTTCTGCCGTGCCCCGGGGTGGGGGGATGGCGGCACTTGTTCTCCGGACACCGTGACTTGCACGGAGAAAAATGCCGCCCAGTGGTCGAGGATCGAACTCGGACCGGCTGTGCCGAATCCGTCGCGTTAGACCGCTCGGCCACCTCGTCCCCCCTCAACTACAGTTGTACAGACGTCAAACATACACATTATATACGATACACAATAATCTGTAATCTTCGTCCGTTGAGTGTTTCTTTGATACGCGGTTATCGCGTATAATTTAAATTTTAAGAGGATGTTAGCGCACTATTTGTTTTCACAAAAAGCATTTGCGCAGAATCATTTTTTCTATGTTTTTAAGTAGTTTTAGAGTAAAATCACCCATTACAAAAAATAGGGAATAACATTTTAGAGGGAATGACATATCAGTTTTCTATTTTATTGTTGTTTGACTTTTTATTCAACTTTCAAAATAAAGAAAAAAATGTTGTAAATTTAAATTATGTTTAAATTGTTTTGAAACAATTTTTAGAGACACCGATATGTCATTCCCTCAAAAATATTATTCTCTATATTTTTTGTAATGAGGGATTTTACTCTAAGATTACTTGAAAACATAGATCAAACGATTCTGCACAAATGCTTTTTGTCTATGTTGTGCGTGGGCTAGAGAGAGAAAACAAATAGTGCACTGACATCCTCTTAATAGAATTTCTTAATAATTCTATATTTTATTAAATATAAAATATAATTTCTTAAGTAATTTTAGATCATGATCATCTTTATACACTATTTTACTTTGTTTAAATTATGTGATTTTCAACGTTCAATGTTTACATAAGTAACATTTGCATCCTTTACTGAAATAACCAATTCTATCATTTTAGTTCAGTCAAGGTGTACAACAGACTGTTGTCAACTACAGTTGTACAGACGTCAAACATACACATTATATACGATACAGGATAATCTGTAATCTTCGTCCGTTGAGTCCGATTATCGCGTATTTTGGATATTCCAAAAAAAAATTATAGGTACATTATAACGTACCTATTATATAATATTATAATTGCCCACCTCAACCGTCGCCGCATGCTTGGATCATATAGGTACTATGGATGTAGATACAGCATATGATTTTGTCGCCTATATTATAGCGGCTAGTCACCGAATTAGGTGATCGATTTGCGTAAGCGCAATACAACTCGCATAATTATCATTAGGTACAATAGGTATATGTGGATAAATATGCGAGAAGTCACGTTGCGCATGCGTATATCGATCACTTAATTCGGTGACTTGTCGCTATATCGGCAACGTTTTTTTGGGCTCACATTATTCACCAGGAAATAAATGAACCGAACGTTAGTAATCCATAAATTAAACGTAAAGTATTATACCACTTTATACAATTTTGTACAAACAAATTTACACTTTCTACAACCTTCAAACCCCCCAACCCCCAAATATATTGAGCTACATTTTTGAGTAATTCGTTTATTTTAATGATGTCGTTTTTTGCTCTTAGCTTTAGTATAGTAAAGTATTTACTATAAAGTAATATAAAATGTAATTGTAAGAATCGTAATTTTATTTTATTATAGTAATAATTTACCTACTTACTATTGGACGGTGCGGCGTGCTCAGGTAGTGTGGGGAGGTTTGAGATTATATCCCCTCGTCGTATCTTTTTGCTTGCCTACAGAAAACAACTTTTTATTTATTACAGCTGTTTTAGAGTCATTACTTTTTATTAATTATTAATTTTATTCGTTGGGTCGAAAATCTTGAACATTTAATACAAGGCCCCTCTAATATTTCAATGCCATTGAAAAATATTAAAAATACATACGTACACATTTTTTTTATAAATATTTTAAGTTTGAATTTCGATAAAATTTATCAAATTTAAAATTTAAAAATGCTTTAGTAGGTAGTTAAACATTTATATAACATTCAACTTTTATAGCTAAGGATTGAAAATGTAAAATAAGTTTCCAGGTAAGTAGATTATTCTGTAACCAAAAAAATTAAAAAATATAAAACCACAGTTTTTTAAGTTATTTTATGTTCAAATTTGTTCGGAATTAGATATTTAAACGAAGAAGAAAAATTTTAGTTTTGTGTTATATTTAAAAAATATTATTCGTAGGTACTTGAAACAGTTGAAACTTCTAAAGTACCTATATTACAGTGGCGTAGCCAGAAATCTCTCAAGGGAGGGGCCCACCAGATATAACACCAAAACCCTACGTTTTAGTATATTATATTTTATATTTAATTAAGATTAAGACAATTAAAGTACTTATATTAAAGCATGTACAATTTAAGTAATGTCTATTATTTTGACCAGTCTTGTAGTTGCATTCTCCTGGCGGAGATTTTTATGAAATCTTGTGCTATTTCCTCCACAGTTACATTTTCTTCCTTATTAATGTTTGTTAAAGCCAAGCCATTTAGTCTTTCTTGCGACATTGTTGATCTCAGGTAAGTTTTTATTCTTTTAAGAGTAGAAAACGTGCGTTCTGGAGTGGCAGAAGTAACCGGTAGTGTGGAGAACAACTGTAAAAGTGTTTTAATGTTCGGAAAAAGATCTTCGCAGTGCTGTATTGCTTCAATTGCAGTTTGTGGTACGTTTATTGTGTCCTTCCATTGATTTCTCCACATGTGTAATTCAGCACTTAAACTGGATATTGCGTGAGGAAGATAATTTTCATATGTATATGCAGCTGATAAAATTAAATCATCATTATATAAATGCAAGTTACATGGAATTAAGACTTGAAGTGGCAATACTTGTTTTAACCTTTCATCAAATCTTGCAGATCAATTTTCATCAAATTTTTAGCAGAAATATCAAAATGAGACTTAAGGTCTCTGTCACCAGATTCCATGCGAAAAGACAATAAAGCTCGGAAAATTCCTTGATTACCCGATAAACAATCTTCACGTACATTATCAAATTTAAAAAAACCGGACTCTCGATGACCACGTAATGGCAAGTTATTACGTGCGCAAAAAAGTATAGTTTTAATTATAGGTATAAGTCTCTAACAATTGTGTTCAATTATTTCTTTTTTTTGATTGCTGAGAAGTACGTTTACCGCTGTTTGGTCTCCATTTTCATAGTTTTTTAAGAAGTCGTTTGCCTTTTGACTAGAGATCATATGATAATTGGTTTTAGAATGTTCATTTAAATCAGCCATTGCATTCTTATACTTGGTCATCGGCTCTCTTACTAGATTCTTTAACGACTACAAGAAATAATTATAAAATTATTATATTTATAAATAATCAAGGGAAATAGTTTTTTTTTTCTGTGTAATATATCTGGTTGCCTGATCCACCGCCTGAAAAAGCAAATACAACACACCATTTGCAATAGGCTCCTTTATTAATCTCACTATAAGCTAACCATGGAAATATTTCTAAATACTTATATTGAAATTTTCCATTATGTTTGCCTTCTGCACGTATAGGAAAATCATACTTTGGGTCGGGTATCCAAGTCAATTTCAAACAATTAAATATTTCAGAAGACTGTAAAGTGTGTTTGACCACAAAATTGGCAATATCATACAAATGTCCTGATTTCTAAAATAATAAAAACAAAAGCGTATTACATTACAATACTAATTAAACCTACATTTTTAGTATTCATAGCTAAGAATTGAAAATTTAATACAAGGTTTTCTATAAGTTTTAAAATTTATATTTGATGAAAACAACTGTGTTTTAATAATTATTATAATTCTATACATGTGTGGTGTCATATTATTAAACTTTTTAAAATAAAAACAATAATTTGTATTATTTTATTTTTGTTAAAACTGCTATGTCCATCCTATTCCATAATTAATATTATGATTATAATATGATAATGATCAAATTTTTTTACTTCTGTAAAACAAAAAGTATGTGCAGCTCTAATATTTCTTTAGCGCAAGCTCTGAGACATTAAGATTTTTAATATTTGAAAAACTAAACGTCATATTACTCAAATACTACTCAATAGTATCATTGCGACATTACGTATAGCGTATATACCTTCAGTCTTGCTTATTTATTTTATAATATAATACCTTCTTGATTTCCGTTGAAATTAGTCTCTGTGAGTCAGACTGTGAGTGCTGTTGTCCGTCATCCACGACGTCGTTAGATTCTGTTTTATTTTTTTTTTTGTGTTGAGTTAAAAAAATTAGTTATCTTCGATGTTCTTTTATTTTGATGCATATTATTTTTAAATTCGGTTGTCAATTTATACAAATATTAAAATATATACACAAGTAGATAGTTAAGTTATAACTTATAAACAATGCATTGACAAGTAAAAGAATACGTTATTCACAACTACACGATTAGACTAGGATCACACTATATTGTGTTTTATCGGCAATTAAACAGCAACTGAAACTGAGCAACGCGTGTGCGGTATCGAACGGTTCCAGAGAAACAGTCTAGTCTAGAATCTAGATACGATAATCCATTATCGATTTTATCTTTTGCTATTTATATTTTACTGGGTATCGCAAAATAATGCGAATTAACAATTTACTATTTTTATTTTGGTTTTCATATCAAATCATTATTTAATCATACATTATAAAGTATTAAAGTATAATACGAGTGTCGATTACTGAGTAGTATTGTGTTATACTATTATAATATGTACTACACGGGCCAAGAAAGGGAGGGCCCGGGCCCTTATGGGCCCCTCCCTAAATACGCCATTGCTATATTATTATGTATAAATTGTATGATAATAAACCAATAATAATAATTTAACCTAACTGTATACCGTATTAATAATAATAATATATACAAATTCACAAATGTATACACAATTATAAGCTTGAAACATAAAGTCTCTGATTTGTATTTTTGGTACTACAATTTATTTAAATTATGTATTATTACTTATATATACACCTGGCGACATGGCCAAAAACATCAACAACGTCCATACAATTATTTTTATCTATATATATAACCCATAGAAACCATTAAAAAACAACAATTTTGATTGTGAACACTTCCCTTTTTAAATTAGCCTTTTATTTCGAGTAGCGTTTCGAAAATCGAAAAATGACCTCTCTAAAGTACCAGCTCAAAAACATTACCTTTCAGAAAAGATGCTATAGTTGATACTTTTGAGCAAGTTTAGGGGGGAAAAAGTGTTTACCGAATAAAAAAGAAAAAGAAATAAACATCATTGTAATACCATTACATTCCTCGCTCCGCTCAGCATCTAAAATATAAAACAAAATATTCTATGGATGAAATGCCGACAATCGAAATATCGAAAAGTATGAAATATCGACAAGTTAGAATGCTGACAGTCAAGATACCGAAAAGTACGACTGCAAACAATTATTTCAGCAGATTTTACAAGGAAATTAAAAATCATAATTCATAACCCACCAGAACTAAGACCAACCAGAGCTTCTCTTTAACATTACATTTTTACTCTGCAAAAGCAAGGACCTTTATTCATCTTAGGAAAACATTAAATAAATATTAATCCTTATCCACGAACAATTTAAAAATGGTATGAAAGTGTTGGTCGTTCCCCTGGATACTAGCAATGAAGCCAGTGGAGTCATAATGATGGAGTCAGTGTAGGAATTCCCCCCCCCCCCCAAATTGTCGTTAGCAGGCTACTATTGGGCCGGGGATGGGCTACTTTTGGGCCTTCATATAGTAGCTTAGGTTAGGTAGATTTACCTAGTTTATTTAGGTAGAGTTATTGTAGGTATATAATTGTTATCGACCTTATTTGTTTTCAGTTTTATTATGGGGTTGTCATTCATTTTTAAACCCCCTCACAAAAACTGAAATGACGCCACTGAATGAAGCTTTAGTTGCTCATCAAAACAAAGTGAAAAAGGCTGAACAAATTGGTAGACATGTTGTGTGTTTACTGATGTTAGATGAGATGGCCATATTTTAATAATATTAGGTACCTATTAAACTAAATATGATTATAATATCTGTGTAAAAAATTTTTGTGTTTTTATTTTATTGATAATGATTGTAATTAAAATCAAAAATTCATTTTTATTGCTGGGTTTGGATTTGTTTATAATTGCATTATTTGCCTTATTTTCTGGTTGATCGTTTAAAGTGAGCATAAACTGCCAAGTACAAAATGTTTCATTTAGGTCTTATTAAAAAAACTAATTATTTTAGAGGTAAGTATTATAATATAGCTAATTTGTGAATTTTCAAATTGTTTTAGATTCTGCGCGAAGCGATGAATGTATTGATTTTACGATGATGTGTGTTTTTTTTTTATTTTTTTCATTTATTTTTTAATTTTTTATTTTTGTGTCTGTCATCACCTTTTAGGACAGTAAAAGTGCTTGGATTTTCTTCAACAGTAACTTTTCTGATAGGAAAATGAATTTAGTCGGTATTTTGGGGGGGGTCAAAAATAAAAATTTCCCAGTAGTTTTCAAAAGCGACGTGAAAAACAAAAAAAAAATTAAGGAAAAACGGGAATTTTTACGCAAAATCTGTTTTTGAGAAAATCAATTTTGGTGTTTGGTGTAATTCTAAAACAAATTAACGTTGGTACATGACATTTTGACTGAATGTTTATACTAGCATTTTCTATACACCATAACATTATCCAAATATTTTGATTTATTTTGAGCTGTTTACGAACATTGTCAATTTCCATTTTTTTTAGGTTTTTTTTCTATAAATATCAATAAAATTTTTTCTGTTGAGTAAAAAAGCTTGAAAATTTAATAGATGGCTCCTAGGCTATTGTTTCAAAGGCAGATGAAAAAAATTAAAAATCCTTAGTCACAGTTTTTATTTAAAAGCCTTTAAAGTTCAAATTTTGACAAAATACGGAAAAATCACGAAAATTAGCATATTATTTTGAGTTGAGAATTTATAAAAAATGTTCATTTTAAATCTAAGATTTAAAAATGTAATATAAGATTACTCATAAGTTTGTCTACCTTTATCAAAAAAAAAAAATGTCTACAAGAAACTTAAATTAAATTTTTATGAGCGTCTGAAATTTATATTTTTACAACATTTGATATTCACTCGATTTCTCATGTAACAATTTTCTTTAAATATCAATACATTTTATTTGTTGGGTAAAAAAGCGTGAAAATTTAATATAAGGCTCCTGATATATCGTTCTAATAGTAGTTGAAAAATATTAAAAATACATAGGCACAATTTTATTTTATAAGCATTTAAAGTTCAAATTTTGACAACATTTATCAAATTTATAATTTATTAATTATTTTGTAGTTAAAAATGTATAAAATGTTTAACTTTTATGGCTAAGGATTGAAAATTTAAAACAATGCTCCACGTAAATAGGTTATATATAAATTACTTTATTCACAATAAAATCATCAAATATACTTGGTAATATCATAGGCTGACTGACCGTTTTCGCTCAGAATCGTTTTTCTTATACAATGATATTATATCATTGAATTCAAATTTAACACCATCCATTACAGTGACCCACTTGTAACTTACTGTACAGCAGAGCGACATCCACTTACCCACCTTTTTTTTTGTTGTTTTGTTTTTGTCGCCACGTTTAAGGACAGTGAAAATTCTTCGATTTCCTCCAACAGTATTTTTTAAGATAGGAAAATAAATCTAGTTAGCACTTTGGGGGGTCAGAAGTAAAAATTTCCCAGTAGTTTTCTAAAGTGCCGCGAAAAACAAAAGTATAATAAGGTATACAACAGACTGTTGTCAACTACAGTTGTACAGACGTCAAACATACACATTATATATGATCAATAATCTGTAATCTTCGTCCGTTGAGTCCGATTATCGCGTATTTTGGATATTCCAAAAAAAAAATTATAGGTACATGATAACGTACCTATTATATAATATTATAATCGCCCACCTCAACCGTCGCCGCATGCTTGGATCATATAGGTACTATGGATGTAGAATGTAGATACAGCGTATGATTTTGTCGCCTATATTATATCGACGAGTCACTGAATTAGGTGATCGATTTGCGTAAGCGCAATACAACTCGCATAATTATCAGTAGGTACAATAGGTATATGTGGATAAATATGCGAGAAGTCACGTTGCGCATGCGTATATCGATCACTTAATTCGGTGACTTGTCGCTATATCAGCAACGTTTTTTTGGGCTCACATTATTCACCAGGAAATAAATGAACCGAACGTTAGTAATCCATAAATTAAACGTAAAGTATTATACTACTTTGTACAATTTTGTACAAACAAATTTACACTTTGTACAACCTTCAAACCCCCCAACCCCCAAATATATTGAGCTACATTTTTGAGTAGTTCGTTTATTTTAGTGATGTCGTTTTTTGCTCTAAGCTTTAGTATAGTAAAGTATTTACCATAAAGTAATATAAAATGTAATTGTAAGAATCGTAATTTTATTTTATTTTAGTAATAATTTACCTACTTACTATTGGACGGTGCGGCGTGCTCAGGTAGTGTGGGGAGGTTTGAGATTATATCCCTTCGTCGTATCTTTTTGCTTGCCTACAGAAAACAACTTTTTAGTTATGTTGGGTCGAAAATCTTGAACATTTAATACAAGGCCCCTAATATTTCAATGCAATTGAAAAATATTAAATATACATACGTACACATTTTTTTATAAATATTTTAAGTTTGAATTTCGATAAAATTTATCAAATTTAAAATTTAAAAATGTTTTAGTAGGTAGTTAAACATTTATAAAATATTCAATTATTATAGCTAAGGATTGAAAATGTAAAATAAGTTTCCAGGTAAGTAGATTATTCTGTAACCAAAAAAATTAAAAAATATAAAACCACAGTTTTTTAAGTTATTTTATGTTCAAATTTGGTCGGAATTAGATATTTAAACGAAGAAGAAAAATTTTAGTTTTGTGTTATATTTTAAAAATATTATTGGTAGGTACTTGAAACAGTTGAAACTTCTAAAGTACCTATATTATTATGTATAAATTGTATGATAATAAACCAATAATAATAATTTAACCTAACTGTATACCGTATTAATAATAATAATATATACAAATTCACAAATGTATACACAATTATAAGCTTGAAACATAAAGTCTCTGATTTGTATTTTTGGTACTACAATTTATTTAAATTATGTATTATTACTTATATACACACCTGGCGACATGGCCAAAAACATCAACAACGTCCATACAATTATTTTTATCTATATATATATAACCCATAGCAACCATTAAAAAACAACAATTTTGATTGTGAACACTTCCCTTTTTAAATTAGCCTTTTATTTCGAGTAGCGTTTCGAAAATCGAAAAATGACCTCTCTAAAGTACCAGCTCAAAAACATTACCTTTCAGAAAAGATGCTATAATTGATACTTTTGAGCAAGTTTAGAGGGAGAAAAAGTGTTTACAGAATAAAAAAGAAAAAGAAATAAACATCATTGTCCTCGCTCCACTCAGAATCTAAAATATAAAACAAAATATTCTATGGATGAAATGCCGACAATCGAAATATCGACAAGTTAGAATGCTGACAGTCAAGATACCGAAAAGTACGACTGCAAACAATTATTTCAGCAGATTTTACAAGAAAATTAAAAATCATAATTCATAACCCACCAGAAGTAAGACCAACCAGAGCTTCTCTTTAACATTACATTTTTACTCTGCAAAAGCAAGTACCTATATTCATCTTAGGAAAACATTAAATAAATATTAATCCTTATCCGCGAACAATTTAAAAATGGTATGAAAGTGTTGGTCGTTCCCCTGGATACTAGCAATGAAGCCAGTGGAGTCATAATGAGGGAGTCAGGGTAGGAATTTCTCCCCCCCCCCAAATTGTCTTTAGCCGGCTACTATTGGGCCGGGGATGGGCTACTTTTGGGCCTTCATATAGTAGCTTAGGTTAGGTAGATTAACCTAGTTTATTTAGGTAGAGTTATTGTAGGTATATAATTGTTATCGACCTTATTTGTTTTCAGTTTTATTATGGGGTTGTCATTCATTTTTAAACCCCCTCACAAAAACTGAAATGACGCCACTGAATGAAGCTTTAGTTGCTCATCAAAACAAAGTGAAAAAGGCTGAACAAATTGGTAGACATGTTGTGTGTTTACTGATGTTAGATGAGATGGCCATATTTTAATAATATTAGGTACCTATTAAACTAAATATGATTATAATATCTGTGTAAAAAATTTTTGTGTTTTTATTTTATTGATAATGATTGTAATTAAAATCAAAAATTCATTTTTATTGCTGGGTTTGGATTTGTTTATAATTGCATTATTTGCCTTATTTTCTGGTTGATCGTTTAAAGTGAGCATAAACTGCCAAGTACAAAATGTTTCATTTAGGTCTTATTAAAAAAACTAATTATTTTAGAGGTAAGTATTATAATATAGCTAATTTGTGAATTTTCAAATTGTTTTAGATTCTGCGCGAAGCGATGAATGTATTGATTTTACGATGATGTGTGTTTTTTTTTTATTTTTTTCATTTATTTTTTAATTTTTTATTTTTGTGTCTGTCATCACCTTTTAGGACAGTAAAAGTGCTTGGATTTTCTTCAACAGTAACTTTTCTGATAGGAAAATGAATTTAGTCGGTATTTTGGGGGGGGTCAAAAATAAAAATTTCCCAGTAGTTTTCAAAAGCGACGTGAAAAACAAAAAAAAAATTAAGGAAAAACGGGAATTTTTACGCAAAATCTGTTTTTGAGAAAATCAATTTTGGTGTTTGGTGTAATTCTAAAACAAATTAACGTTGGTACATGACATTTTGACTGAATGTTTATACTAGCATTTTCTATACACCATAACATTATCCAAATATTTTGATTTATTTTGAGCTGTTTACGAACATTGTCAATTTCCATTTTTTTTAGGTTTTTTTTCTATAAATATCAATAAAATTTTTTCTGTTGAGTAAAAAAGCTTGAAAATTTAATAGATGGCTCCTAGGCTATTGTTTCAAAGGCAGATGAAAAAAATTAAAAATCCTTAGTCACAGTTTTTATTTAAAAGCCTTTAAAGTTCAAATTTTGACAAAATACGGAAAAATCACGAAAATTAGCATATTATTTTGAGTTGAGAATTTATAAAAAATGTTCATTTTAAATCTAAGATTTAAAAATGTAATATAAGATTACTCATAAGTTTGTCTACCTTTATCAAAAAAAAAAAATGTCTACAAGAAACTTAAATTAAATTTTTATGAGCGTCTGAAATTTATATTTTTACAACATTTGATATTCACTCGATTTCTCATGTAACAATTTTCTTTAAATATCAATACATTTTATTTGTTGGGTAAAAAAGCGTGAAAATTTAATATAAGGCTCCTGATATATCGTTCTAATAGTAGTTGAAAAATATTAAAAATACATAGGCACAATTTTATTTTATAAGCATTTAAAGTTCAAATTTTGACAACATTTATCAAATTTATAATTTATTAATTATTTTGTAGTTAAAAATGTATAAAATGTTTAACTTTTATGGCTAAGGATTGAAAATTTAAAACAATGCTCCACGTAAATAGGTTATATATAAATTACTTTATTCACAATAAAATCATCAAATATACTTGGTAATATCATAGGCTGACTGACCGTTTTCGCTCAGAATCGTTTTTCTTATACAATGATATTATATCATTGAATTCAAATTTAACACCATCCATTACAGTGACCCACTTGTAACTTACTGTACAGCAGAGCGACATCCACTTACCCACCTTTTTTTTTGTTGTTTTGTTTTTGTCGCCACGTTTAAGGACAGTGAAAATTCTTCGATTTCCTCCAACAGTATTTTTTAAGATAGGAAAATAAATCTAGTTAGCACTTTGGGGGGTCAGAAGTAAAAATTTCCCAGTAGTTTTCTAAAGTGCCGCGAAAAACAAAAGTTAAATTAAAGAAAAACGGGATTTTTTTACGAATGTTTTTAGACAAATTCATTTTTGGTTTTTGGCGTAACTCTAAAAAAAATTACTGAAACTAAATGACATTTTGATTGAATGTTTATATTAGTATTTTGAATTTTCTATATATCATAACGGTTTTAAAATATTTTGACTTATTTTAAACTGATTACGGACATTTTCAGTTCCCGTTTTTTTTATATTTTTTTCTATATTTATCAATAAAATTTTACCTGATAGATAAAAAACTTGAAAATTTAATAAAAGGCTCCTAATATATTGTTTCAAAGGCAGAAGAAAAATATTAAAAATTCATCGTCACAATTTTTTTTTTAAGCATTTAAACTTCAAACTTTGTCAAAATACGTCAAGATGACGACATTTTGCAAATTATTTTGAGTTAGAATTTCATAAAAATATTTCTTTTTAAATCTAAGATTTGGAAATGTAATACAAAATTCTTCATAACTTTATTTAATTTTATCAAAAACAAAATTTCTACCGGAAAGTCAAATACAATTTTTATGAGCGATTGAAGTTCAAATTATTACAACATTGGATTTTCGCTCAATTTCTCATATAGGGATTTTCTTATTTTTATTCAAAAACAAATAACTGTATATAAATGAAAATTCCACTGAATGGCTCCTGATATATTGTTACAATGGTAGCAGTTAAAAAATATTAAAAATACGTATGCACTATTTTTTTTTATAATCATTTAAAGTTCAAATGTTGACTACATTTATCAAATTTATAATTTCTTAATTATTTTGTAGTTAAAAATGTATAAAATGTTTAACTTTTATGGCTAAGGATTGAAAATTTAAAACAATGCTCCACGTAAATAGGTTATATATAAATTACTTTATTCACAATAAAATCATCAAATATACTTGGTAATATCATAGGCTGACTGACCGTTTTCGCTCAGAATCGTTTTTCTTATACAATGATATTATATCATTGAATTCAAATTTAACACCATCCATTACAGTGACCCACTTGTAACTTACTGTACAGCAGAGCGACATCCACTTACCCACCTTTTTTTTTGTTGTTTTGTTTTTGTCGCCACGTTTAAGGACAGTGAAAATTCTTCGATTTCCTCCAACAGTATTTTTTAAGATAGGAAAATAAATCTAGTTAGCACTTTGGGGGGTCAGAAGTAAAAATTTCCCAGTAGTTTTCTAAAGTGCCGCGAAAAACAAAAGTATAATAAGGTATACAACAGACTGTTGTCAACTACAGTTGTACAGACGTCAAACATACACATTATATATGATCAATAATCTGTAATCTTCGTCCGTTGAGTCCGATTATCGCGTATTTTGGATATTCCAAAAAAAAAATTATAGGTACATGATAACGTACCTATTATATAATATTATAATCGCCCACCTCAACCGTCGCCGCATGCTTGGATCATATAGGTACTATGGATGTAGAATGTAGATACAGCGTATGATTTTGTCGCCTATATTATATCGACGAGTCACTGAATTAGGTGATCGATTTGCGTAAGCGCAATACAACTCGCATAATTATCAGTAGGTACAATAGGTATATGTGGATAAATATGCGAGAAGTCACGTTGCGCATGCGTATATCGATCACTTAATTCGGTGACTTGTCGCTATATCAGCAACGTTTTTTTGGGCTCACATTATTCACCAGGAAATAAATGAACCGAACGTTAGTAATCCATAAATTAAACGTAAAGTATTATACTACTTTGTACAATTTTGTACAAACAAATTTACACTTTGTACAACCTTCAAACCCCCCAACCCCCAAATATATTGAGCTACATTTTTGAGTAGTTCGTTTATTTTAGTGATGTCGTTTTTTGCTCTAAGCTTTAGTATAGTAAAGTATTTACCATAAAGTAATATAAAATGTAATTGTAAGAATCGTAATTTTATTTTATTTTAGTAATAATTTACCTACTTACTATTGGACGGTGCGGCGTGCTCAGGTAGTGTGGGGAGGTTTGAGATTATATCCCTTCGTCGTATCTTTTTGCTTGCCTACAGAAAACAACTTTTTAGTTATGTTGGGTCGAAAATCTTGAACATTTAATACAAGGCCCCTAATATTTCAATGCAATTGAAAAATATTAAATATACATACGTACACATTTTTTTATAAATATTTTAAGTTTGAATTTCGATAAAATTTATCAAATTTAAAATTTAAAAATGTTTTAGTAGGTAGTTAAACATTTATAAAATATTCAATTATTATAGCTAAGGATTGAAAATGTAAAATAAGTTTCCAGGTAAGTAGATTATTCTGTAACCAAAAAAATTAAAAAATATAAAACCACAGTTTTTTAAGTTATTTTATGTTCAAATTTGGTCGGAATTAGATATTTAAACGAAGAAGAAAAATTTTAGTTTTGTGTTATATTTTAAAAATATTATTGGTAGGTACTTGAAACAGTTGAAACTTCTAAAGTACCTATATTATTATGTATAAATTGTATGATAATAAACCAATAATAATAATTTAACCTAACTGTATACCGTATTAATAATAATAATATATACAAATTCACAAATGTATACACAATTATAAGCTTGAAACATAAAGTCTCTGATTTGTATTTTTGGTACTACAATTTATTTAAATTATGTATTATTACTTATATACACACCTGGCGACATGGCCAAAAACATCAACAACGTCCATACAATTATTTTTATCTATATATATATAACCCATAGCAACCATTAAAAAACAACAATTTTGATTGTGAACACTTCCCTTTTTAAATTAGCCTTTTATTTCGAGTAGCGTTTCGAAAATCGAAAAATGACCTCTCTAAAGTACCAGCTCAAAAACATTACCTTTCAGAAAAGATGCTATAATTGATACTTTTGAGCAAGTTTAGAGGGAGAAAAAGTGTTTACAGAATAAAAAAGAAAAAGAAATAAACATCATTGTCCTCGCTCCACTCAGAATCTAAAATATAAAACAAAATATTCTATGGATGAAATGCCGACAATCGAAATATCGACAAGTTAGAATGCTGACAGTCAAGATACCGAAAAGTACGACTGCAAACAATTATTTCAGCAGATTTTACAAGAAAATTAAAAATCATAATTCATAACCCACCAGAAGTAAGACCAACCAGAGCTTCTCTTTAACATTACATTTTTACTCTGCAAAAGCAAGTACCTATATTCATCTTAGGAAAACATTAAATAAATATTAATCCTTATCCGCGAACAATTTAAAAATGGTATGAAAGTGTTGGTCGTTCCCCTGGATACTAGCAATGAAGCCAGTGGAGTCATAATGAGGGAGTCAGGGTAGGAATTTCTCCCCCCCCCCCCAAATTGTCTTTAGCCGGCTACTATTGGGCCGGGGATGGGCTACTTTTGGGCCTTCATATAGTAGCTTAGGTTAGGTAGATTAACCTAGTTTATTTAGGTAGAGTTATTGTAGGTATATAATTGTTATCGACCTTATTTGTTTTCAGTTTTATTATGGGGTTGTCATTCATTTTTAAACCCCCTCACAAAAACTGAAATGACGCCACTGAATGAAGCTTTAGTTGCTCATCAAAACAAAGTGAAAAAGGCTGAACAAATTGGTAGACATGTTGTGTGTTTACTGATGTTAGATGAGATGGCCATATTTTAATAATATTAGGTACCTATTAAACTAAATATGATTATAATATCTGTGTAAAAAATTTTTGTGTTTTTATTTTATTGATAATGATTGTAATTAAAATCAAAAATTCATTTTTATTGCTGGGTTTGGATTTGTTTATAATTGCATTATTTGCCTTATTTTCTGGTTGATCGTTTAAAGTGAGCATAAACTGCCAAGTACAAAATGTTTCATTTAGGTCTTATTAAAAAAACTAATTATTTTAGAGGTAAGTATTATAATATAGCTAATTTGTGAATTTTCAAATTGTTTTAGATTCTGCGCGAAGCGATGAATGTATTGATTTTACGATGATGTGTGTTTTTTTTTTATTTTTTTCATTTATTTTTTAATTTTTTATTTTTGTGTCTGTCATCACCTTTTAGGACAGTAAAAGTGCTTGGATTTTCTTCAACAGTAACTTTTCTGATAGGAAAATGAATTTAGTCGGTATTTTGGGGGGGGTCAAAAATAAAAATTTCCCAGTAGTTTTCAAAAGCGACGTGAAAAACAAAAAAAAAATTAAGGAAAAACGGGAATTTTTACGCAAAATCTGTTTTTGAGAAAATCAATTTTGGTGTTTGGTGTAATTCTAAAACAAATTAACGTTGGTACATGACATTTTGACTGAATGTTTATACTAGCATTTTCTATACACCATAACATTATCCAAATATTTTGATTTATTTTGAGCTGTTTACGAACATTGTCAATTTCCATTTTTTTTAGGTTTTTTTTCTATAAATATCAATAAAATTTTTTCTGTTGAGTAAAAAAGCTTGAAAATTTAATAGATGGCTCCTAGGCTATTGTTTCAAAGGCAGATGAAAAAAATTAAAAATCCTTAGTCACAGTTTTTATTTAAAAGCCTTTAAAGTTCAAATTTTGACAAAATACGGAAAAATCACGAAAATTAGCATATTATTTTGAGTTGAGAATTTATAAAAAATGTTCATTTTAAATCTAAGATTTAAAAATGTAATATAAGATTACTCATAAGTTTGTCTACCTTTATCAAAAAAAAAAAATGTCTACAAGAAACTTAAATTAAATTTTTATGAGCGTCTGAAATTTATATTTTTACAACATTTGATATTCACTCGATTTCTCATGTAACAATTTTCTTTAAATATCAATACATTTTATTTGTTGGGTAAAAAAGCGTGAAAATTTAATATAAGGCTCCTGATATATCGTTCTAATAGTAGTTGAAAAATATTAAAAATACATAGGCACAATTTTATTTTATAAGCATTTAAAGTTCAAATTTTGACAACATTTATCAAATTTATAATTTATTAATTATTTTGTAGTTAAAAATGTATAAAATGTTTAACTTTTATGGCTAAGGATTGAAAATTTAAAACAATGCTCCACGTAAATAGGTTATATATAAATTACTTTATTCACAATAAAATCATCAAATATACTTGGTAATATCATAGGCTGACTGACCGTTTTCGCTCAGAATCGTTTTTCTTATACAATGATATTATATCATTGAATTCAAATTTAACACCATCCATTACAGTGACCCACTTGTAACTTACTGTACAGCAGAGCGACATCCACTTACCCACCTTTTTTTTTGTTGTTTTGTTTTTGTCGCCACGTTTAAGGACAGTGAAAATTCTTCGATTTCCTCCAACAGTATTTTTTAAGATAGGAAAATAAATCTAGTTAGCACTTTGGGGGGTCAGAAGTAAAAATTTCCCAGTAGTTTTCTAAAGTGCCGCGAAAAACAAAAGTTAAATTAAAGAAAAACGGGATTTTTTTACGAATGTTTTTAGACAAATTCATTTTTGGTTTTTGGCGTAACTCTAAAAAAAATTACTGAAACTAAATGACATTTTGATTGAATGTTTATATTAGTATTTTGAATTTTCTATATATCATAACGGTTTTAAAATATTTTGACTTATTTTAAACTGATTACGGACATTTTCAGTTCCCGTTTTTTTTATATTTTTTTCTATATTTATCAATAAAATTTTACCTGATAGATAAAAAACTTGAAAATTTAATAAAAGGCTCCTAATATATTGTTTCAAAGGCAGAAGAAAAATATTAAAAATTCATCGTCACAATTTTTTTTTTAAGCATTTAAACTTCAAACTTTGTCAAAATACGTCAAGATGACGACATTTTGCAAATTATTTTGAGTTAGAATTTCATAAAAATATTTCTTTTTAAATCTAAGATTTGGAAATGTAATACAAAATTCTTCATAACTTTATTTAATTTTATCAAAAACAAAATTTCTACCGGAAAGTCAAATACAATTTTTATGAGCGATTGAAGTTCAAATTATTACAACATTGGATTTTCGCTCAATTTCTCATATAGGGATTTTCTTATTTTTATTCAAAAACAAATAACTGTATATAAATGAAAATTCCACTGAATGGCTCCTGATATATTGTTACAATGGTAGCAGTTAAAAAATATTAAAAATACGTATGCACTATTTTTTTTTATAATCATTTAAAGTTCAAATGTTGACTACATTTATCAAATTTATAATTTCTTAATTATTTTGTAGTTAAAAATGTATAAAATGTTTAACTTTTATGGCTAAGGATTGAAAATTTAAAACAATGCTCCACGTAAATAGGTTATATATAAATTACTTTATTCACAATAAAATCATCAAATATACTTGGTAATATCATAGGCTGACTGACCGTTTTCGCTCAGAATCGTTTTTCTTATACAATGATATTATATTATTGAATTCAAATTTAACACCATCCATTACAGTGACCCACTTATAACCTACTGTACAGCAGAGCGACATCCACTTACCCACCTTTTTAGGATTGTTTTTTGTACGGGATATTTATTCTTTCAACAGAATGATATAATTTAGAAATGGTATTATAAAGAAATATAATATTGTCGTGAACTGATATTTACTGGAAATCGTAAAAAGTAGGATGATATTATAAAAGAGCGAAATAATTTACAGGAATCTTATTTGTTAGTAATAGTAATAGAGATTATTACTCGGGTATTTATCTAAAAACCAGGACCAATATTAAATAGGAATATTAATTAACGAAATTGGTGTATTGCAGTTCGGGACAATATTATTTAAAACCAAAATTTTTGAAACTGATAATGAAATATAAGTATCTTGACGTATTACCGAAAAATACGGTCAGAAAAATGTGTTGATCCAAATCACTAGCAATCTCGTTAATTAATACTCCTATTTAATATCAATCGTGGTTTTTAGATACCTGGATAATAAATAATATGTCCTAATTAAAACTATTTATAATGAATATGATTTTTGAAATTAATTTCACTATTTTATGTGTTTATGTCATCCAACGACCAACTGTGTACGATCCCAGTAAAATCAGATTAAGTCTTTAAGACAGTTTACTATTCCTGTATTATATTATAACTGCCATATTGAAAAATCAATTTTTCTAAGCCCTATTGACCCTATAGAAATAAGTAGTATGATTATGAAATGTAAAGATTTTTTATCTTATAATGAAGGTTTGTTATCTAATACTATTTTGAAAAAAACATCAATTAATATATCATTACCCTTATCTATTATCTTCAATAAATGCTTTTCCACAGGTGATTTTCCTTCTAGCTTTAAAAAATCAATAGTTATTCCGCTTTATAAAACAGAAGATATAAGAAGTTGTAATAATTATAGACCACTCACTCTTACTTTGACTATCGCTAAGCTTCTAGAAAAATATATTAAAACCTGACTTGTTAACTTCCTAAATGACATACATTTTTTAATGATAATCAATTTGGTTTCAAGAATAATCTATCTACTAATGATGCATTATTTTGTGCTACTAAATTTATATATGACAATCTTGATTCAAAAAAAGCATGTTGTTGGTATTTTTTTAGACTTGAAAAAAGCTTTTGATTCTGTAGATCATAATTTATTGTTAAAAAAACTTGAATACTGTGGTATAAGAGGAGTTCCATTAAAACTATTAGAATCATTTATTAGTAATAGATACCAAAAGGTTAAAATTAATGACGTTTATAGTGATGACTTATTGGTTAATTATTCTGTACCTCAAGGAACTGTTCTTGGGCCATTACTTTTTATAATATATATTAATGGTTTGCTTAACCTAAATTTAGGAGGTAAGGTTTTGTGTTTTGCTGATGATACGGTTTTCCTTGTTAGCAACTCTTGTCTGAATAATTTAAAACATGAAGCCTATATAGGTATTAATTTAATTAAGAATTGGCTGGATAATAATTCATTACAACTTAATTTTACCAAATCCAACTTCGTACATTTTAGAATAAAAAATAATAATAATAACTTAAACGTTGATAAATTAATTTTACACACTGTTCTTTGTAAAAGAGGAGTAAATAACTGCGTCTGTCCTATAATAAATAAAACATCCTCTGTAAAATATCTAGGTATACATTTTGATGAACTCTTAAAATGGAATGTCCATATAGATAATTTAATAAAGTCAGTTCGAAAATTCTTTTACGTATTTAAATGTTTGAAAAATCTTTTAACTGTTAACGTAAAAACAATAGTTTATAAATCTCTAGAGCAATCAATAGTGTCTTATGGTATAGCATTTTGGGGTAACGCTTATCAAACTCATATTAAAAAATGAAATACAACTTTAAATTGTCTTGTAAAATATATCTTCAATAAGCCAAGACTCTTTCCAACAACTTTATTATATAATGAATGTAAAATCTTAAATATAAAGTCTCTCCATATAATACATGTTTTTGCGGTTGTTTTTAAATTTACTAACACAATTAGTACTCCTACACATAAATATAACACACGATTTGTTAAAGATATTAATTTATCCCTGCCTATATTAAGAACTACTTTTTGTCAGTCAGGACCATATTTTGTGTTTATTAATTTTTGTATTAAATATAAAATTTGCATTCATGAATTTAATAATTTTATACAATTAAAAAGAAAACTTATGTCTTTACGATTAAATACCTTAGTTTGATTTGAATTGCTTATAGTTTATATTATTTTATATTTATATTGTAATTTCACTATTACTTTCTTATACTGTTAATTATCTACTTTATTTATTTTCTCTTATGTTATGTTCTTGATATGTTTATTTAATATTGTAATTGCATGAACTCTCACCTTCAGCACAGCCTTTGGCTTTGGAGGTGATCCAACAAAAAATTTGTCTAATAGCAATTTAACTTGTATATAGTTTTTGTTGGAGAATTAATAAATATTATTATATTATTATATTATTATTATATTACCATATTATATATCATTCTGCAGAAATAATATTCCATACGAAAAAACTTTCCTATACATTAAATATGAATCGATCCGGTCTTGCAGTCGACGCGAAACCATAGTGGTCGTTTTTGCCGTGCCGTCATTCCCAACGTCATCGGCGACCACTGCAGC
Organism: Metopolophium dirhodum; assembly: GCF_019925205.1. Taxonomy (NCBI): domain Eukaryota; kingdom Metazoa; phylum Arthropoda; class Insecta; order Hemiptera; family Aphididae; genus Metopolophium; species Metopolophium dirhodum. Next base: position 3,599,514 of record NC_083566.1, read on the forward strand.
GGTCTTATAGAGCTTCTCACTTCCGGTATAGCTGCTGCTAACGACGACGTCGGTGACCGCAATCATAGTAGAGGTGTCGCCTTTTTTATATTTTATCTAAAGTAATTTGTTAAATTGTAATTACTACTTGTATTAGTGTATTAGTATAATAGTAATAGTATGTTATTACTTATATTACTGAATACTGTTTTTAGTTATAAGTTATAAACATTATCTAACTATTTCTAAAAAAATTGTCATCAGGTCTATACTAGGATTTATTAGTAGGACATGTAAAGATTTTTTTGTCACGCCTGCACCGAAAGTTTGGTTTTCGACCACGGTTGAAGCGTTCGAAAGCGTCCTTTTCCGTCAAGCGGGCGGTAAAGTGGAAATCCCCAAAGTACCGGGCGGAAAAGAGAAAATGCCCAAAAGTGCCGGCCGCCGGGCGCGTATCCCCTGCACAACCAGAAACTAAAATCTATACCTACCACGGTCCTTACAAAACATAAACTTTTGGTTACATCTTAAATGTATAGTATAACCTCCTTGCATGACGCATAAACATTTAAACATATTTAATTTGCACTGTTCCTAGATAAGTGCGTCGAACGATGCGTTAGTAAGTTTATTTCATGCAATTTGTATAATAATATTATCAGTTACAATAATAAAATATACAAAGTGAAAATTGTAATTTTGAATTAAAATAAAATGTCTTCCATGAAATTGTTTTTGTAGAATAGTCTATAATTGTTGCATAGATCCCTGCATAACCTTTTCCATGAACGCAGGGGCGTGAAAAAAATAGTATGTGTGGCTCGCGCGGGAAGGCCATTTCCCGCCCTTGCCACACAATATACTATACTAATCCCTTTACTATTAAACATGAATAGCCTTGCAACCAGGAGACATATAATAGATTTAAAGCTCCTACATAAAGTGGTAAATGGTATCATTAATTCTAGTGAATTACTAAATTATCTTAATTTCTATGTCCCTCAATGTCAAACAAGATCTACTAATACTTTTTATATGTAATTAGTGCCAATTACATAGAACTAATTACTTAATAAATACTCCTATTAATAGAATTATGAGATTAGCTAATGATACGCAGGTCGATTTATTTAATTTTAACTCTATCGAGTCTTTTTGTAATTATATAAATAATTATTACATGTGAATTATTTATCAATATTATAAACCATATTTATGTTAATTACTGTTATTATTAATCTTAATTAATTATTCGCTATTTTGTATATTTAATTTCTATTAATCTCACTCTGTTCACTTTTTCTTTCTATCTGTTAAATTATTTAGTTATAATATTTTGATTTAAAACCGTTACTGGGCCTTGCATATTTGAATTAATAAAATAAAAATAAAAAATAACTGTGTTTTTACCTCGCGTACAATAATATATTGGTATTTTTTAATTATAAATCGCTATTGAGGTAAACAAAGAATAAAAATAAGGAAAAGTACCTACTTAGGTACTGAATAAAAAAAAAAGGTGGGTAAGTGGATGTCACTCTGCTATACAGTAAGTAGTATAGTTAAGTTACAAGTGGGTCACTGTAATGGATGGTGTTAAATTGGAATTTAATGATATAATATCATTGTATAAGAAAAACGATTCTGAGCGAAAACGGTCAGTCAGCCTATGATATTACGAATTATATTTGATGATATTATTGTGAATAAAGTCATTTATATATAACCTATTTACGTGGAACCTTGTTTTAAATTTTCAATCCTTAGCTACAAAAGTTGAACATTTTATACATTTTTAACTACAAAATAATTATTAAATTAAAAATTTGAACTTTAAATGCTTATAAAAAAAAAATTGTGCCTATGTATTTTTAATATTTTTCAACTGCTATTAGAACGATATATCAGGAGCCTTATATTAAATTTTCACCCTTTTTTACCCAACAAATAAAATTGTATTGATATTTATAGAAAAAAAAACTAAAAAAATTGAAAACTGACAATGTCCGTAAACAGCTCAAATAGAGTCAAAATATTTTCAAAATTTTATGGTGTATAGAAAATGCTAATATAAACATTCAGTGAAATTTTCAAGTATCTACAGTCATTCGTTTTTTTATTACAATAACATAAGAAAATTGTTACATGAGAAATCGAGTGAATATCAAATGTTGTAAAAATATAAATTTCAGACGCTCATAAAAATTTAATTTAAGTTTCTTGTAGACATTTTTTTTTTGATAAAGGTAGACAAACTTATGAGTAATCTTATATTACATTTTCAAATCTTAGATTTAAAATGGAAATTTTTTATAAATTCTCAACTCAAAATAATATTCTAATTTTCGTGATTTTTCCGTATTTTGTCAAAATTTGAACTTTAAAGGCTTTTAAATAAAAACTGTGACTAAGGATTTTTAATTTTTTTCATCTGCCTTTGGAACAATAGCCTAGGAGCCTTATATTAAATATTTACCCAACAAATAAAATTTTATTGATATTTATAGAAAAAAAAACTAAAAAAATTGAAAACTGACAATGTCCGTAATCCGCTCAAAAAGAGTCAAAATATTTTCAAAATTTTATGGCGTATAGAAAATGCTAATAGTCAAAATTTCATGTCCCTACGGTCATTTGTTTTAGAGTTACACCAAAAACCAAAATCGAATTTCTCGAAAACAGATTTTGCATAAAAATTCCCGTTTTTCCTTAATTTTTCTTTTGTTTTTCACGTCGCTTTTGAAAACTACTGGGAAATTTTTACTTTTGACCCCCAAAATACCATCTAGATTCACTTTCTTATCAGAAAAGTTACTGTTGAAGAAAATCCAAGCACTTTTACTGTCCTAAAAGGTGATGACAAACACAAAAAAAAAAAAAAACACATCATTGTAAAATCAATACATTCATCGCTTCGCTCAGAATCTAAAATTAAAAAAATTTAAAAAAAAATTAAAAAAATTAAAAAAAACACATCATTACATTGCACTCAGAATCTAAAATAAACTTAGTGATAAAATAAATTCCCCAAAAAACTGTTGCCTCGACAATTTTCTAAAAAATTGGAGATATCACAACAAAAACACTACGTCGAACTCCGTGTAAAAAACAGCTAAGTAAAAAAAAAACAGATCTTTAAGTACTAGAAAGATAGGTGCGTCGTCCTGGCACCCGTAAATCGTCAAAACCCTCCCTAACATATCTCATTTTTTTGTACCCGATTGTCCCGATTTGTACCCATTTGAACCCTCCATAAAAAAATTTGTACCCATCTCCCTTTTACGCAAAATCAAATATCCCGTCCGGGTGCTGTAACGACGTCGTCCTGGCACCCGGAACCACCAGAAGTCAACCGATCGATTTCGGACCTATCTCATTTTTTTGTACCCGATTTGTACCCATTTGAACCCTCCATAAAAAAATTTGTACCCCTCTGCCTTTTACGCAAAATCAAATATCCCGTCCGGGTGCTATAACGACGTCGTCCTGGCACCCGGAACCACCAGAAGTCAACCGATCGATTTGGGACCTATCTCATTTTTTTGTACCCGATTTGTACCCATTTGAACCCTCCATAAAAAAATTTGTACCCCTCTCCCTTTTACGCAAAATCAAATATCCCGTCCGGGTGCTGTAACAACGTCGTCCTGGCACCCGGAACCACCAGAAGTCAACCGTAAATAATATTATGTTATTAGTTATTACTCATTAGTCATTGTAATATTAAGAGTATGTGCGCATGTGTTCTCCGTCTTACACACGTACGACATAGATAAAACGCGTTTACGCAGTCGAGTAGAAGTCGCTCAATTTTGGTTTTAAAGTAAAAATACCTATTATAAAATTGAATTGTGACAATATTTCTGAGGGTAAGTCGTTGCGTTTTTTCCATTATATCCAATATAACGTTCATTATAACGTTTAGAAATAGAAAAAAATTTCAACATTTTTAAAATACCTTAACATATAAAAAAAGAAACGCAACTCTTATGCATTTATTGAAATTGGAAATGTATACTTGTATGTATAATATTTAAAAATGGATATTTTCCAATAATTTATTTAGGGATGGCAATGATTTCATGTGTCGTAGCGTTTTTATTATTAGGATAACATAAATAAAATGTAAGTTATAAGTTTAAGAACATTAGGATTTTTTTCATTTAATTATTAAAAATTACTAGTAAATGCTATAAAAAAAATAAAAACACTACGACACAGATAAAGTTTTTCCCTATGCGTTGTGGAATTTTTGTAATTTTACTATAAATACCAAGGGAGTGGTTCTATCCCGCGTAAAACAGTTTTTTGGTATGTTGTACATTTTATTTAGACGGAGACAACGCATATGGGTAACACGTCCTCTTAACATAGGTGCATATTGGGGGGGGGGGGCTTAAGCTTTTCCCAGAAGGCAATCAAGCCCCTTGAATGTTTTTCACACCTGGCTTTACCAAGTCGAACTGGTCGAAGACATTTTCAATATAATTATTACTTAATTGCTTATGAACAACAATATGACATACGGCGGTATTAAAATTCTACGACGACGACTCGACGTGGCAATGCGAAGTCGTGAACGATGTAAAGAATGATAATTTAATTGATAAATGATTAAAGATATTATATTATTAATTATAATTTAGTATTACTTATTTGCTAATTATAATATAATTCTATTCTGTGATATCACAACAAAAACACTTGGTCAAACTCCGTGTAAAAAACGACTAAGTAAAAAAAAAAACGGATCTTTAAGCACTATAAAGATGTCATATCATAAATTAATGCTAAGTAAATTGAATTAAAATACATTAATTTTGTTTCAATAGAAAATGTAGAAATGTCCATTATAATATTTTGAATTATATCATGAACTTCTAAAGCCTTTTCTTTATTTTATTCACGTTATTTTGTGTGTTGTGTCACATTATAAAGTATATAATTTAGAAGTTCATTATAATTGATAAAGGACATTTCTTCGCAAAATAATTTTTCGACAAGTAAATAAATTATTGAAACAAAATAAATGTACTTTAGTTCAATTTACTTAGCATTAATTTATAATATCACATCTTTGTAAGGTGCGTCGTCCTGGCACCCGTAAATCGTCAAAACCCTCCCTAACATATCTCATTTTTTTGTACCCGATTTGTACCCATTTGAACCCTCCATAAAAAAATTTGTACCCCTCTCCCTTTTACGCAAAATCAAATATCCCGTCCGGGTGCTGTAACGACGTCGTCCTGGCACCCGGAACCACCAGAAGTCAACCGATCGATTTCGGACCTATCTCATTTTTTTGTACCCGATTTGTACCCATTTGAACCCTCCATAAAAAATTTGTACCCCTCTCCCTTTTACGCAAAATCAAATCCCCTGTCAGTGTGCTGTAAAACGGTCATACTGGCACAATAAAGACTATTGGATGCGCAGTGCTTGGTTTTTTTAAAAATCGTTGTTTTTAGGTTTACCTAAATGTTCCTCCTTACACATGAATGGTAGTAGCTAGGTAATTACATTATATTACCATTGTATACACTATACGAGTATATAAGTATGTATATTGTTATTTGACAAAATCACTTTGTTGTATTTTACTGAATGAAATGTTTAATTCTTAAGTTTAAAACAATATCACGTTTTGCTACATAAAGTTGTGTTTTTCATCATGGCAAAACGAGTGAATAACATAGTGTTTTTTTAAATCGCTGTAAAAACATAACTGATGGAAAGACTTAGTTCATAATTTTTTTTCAGTGTATATAACCTATAATATAGACTATGATTTATCAATGGACTCACATTCAAATGATCTGGTACTTGGTACCTACTATACAGGAATACAGCAGAGAATTCCTCGGTTTTGTACTTTTGTATAATTGTATGTTACTTTTACTCACCTTAGATCTTTTTTAATTCTGAACTTATTTGCTCACTTACCTATTTTTGTATCAATAGGTCACTAACCCGCTTTAAAACAGTTTAATACTAGTCCAATATTATTTCATTTTAGATTCTGAGCGGATTTTAGACTCTATTGGTTTTACAATGATGTGTTTTTTATTTTTTTTTTAAATTTTTTTCTATGTAAACGATTAGTAGTCAAAATAATGCTTTTTATTTTCATTTTCAGTATCTTATTCGATGGGGATGTGAATCTAGTTGGTACTTTTGGGATGTCAAAATTTAAAAATCACAATAGTTTTCAAAAGCGCCCGGAAAAACATAATACAATTTAAGGGAAAACGGGAATTTTACGCATAACGGTTTTTGACAAAATCGATTTTGGCTTTTGGTGTTATTCTAAAACAAATTAACGTAAAGGTTAATAGACGGAAAATAAGAGGAGAATTCATAGACAAAAAATGTGAAATCTCCCTATAAAATGCTGTACAGTAAATATTTTTGTGTGAGGGGCAAATAGGTAGACAACGAGTTTGAAATCTCTCCATGACTTTTGTTACGGTAAAATCATTGTGTTCAAGAGGGACATGTGAAAAAAAACGTACTGTGAACATACAAATGTATACTACTCACAAGGGCCGGATCTATGGGGGGGGGGGGGGGGGGGAAGTTAGGGATTTATCCCCGGGCGTATAATTTTCGTGGGCGTATTTTTAAAGTCTTAAATTTGTAAATTGAAAATTAAAGATGGACATTAAAACAAAAGTTAAAACTAGGTACAAAATAATAAAAGTAAAAACTAATAACATTGATTTAATAATTAAAAAGGACAAAATAAATATGAAAATATAGGTACGCAGTGCCGTGGATATAGGAAATACCCGTCCGTAACTGTCAGCGGGAGTGTACGCGCCTCAGTCCATCATAGATTAATGTACTCTCTGATTAGTGACATAATAAAGTCTGGTAAATCCAAGAAAATCCAAGCACTTTTACTAACCTAAAATGTTGATGACATAACAGACACAAAAAAAAAAATAAAAAAACAACACATCATTGTAAAATCAATAAATTCATCGTTTCACTCAGAATCTAAAAACTATCCTATTGATAAGTAGCCCAAGTCAAATTGAAAATTATGTTTTACATATCATATTAAAATAATTTAAAAAGAAATTTATATTCTATTTGGTTAGGTTTTTTTATTACAAACTGTTTTTTTTATATAATTTATTTTTATAGTTCAAGATATCAAATAAACAACCGGGTTCTTATTATTTTGGAAATTTATAAAATGTAGAATGTAAAATGTAGATATTTTAGTATATACATTTAATCCATAAGTTAAAATCTATGATAAAGTAAATTTCTTTATCATTTTATAATCATTATATTACAATTTTCAGTACATTATCACATTTGATCCATTGTATTTTTTCCGTACCTAGTACCCCGTACATGATATTAAGTTTTGATTGTAACAAATATTAAAAATTAAAATTGTATAATATTGTTAGGTAGTTTTAGTATATTGTAAATTAAATATTGTTCTTTTACACTTGTTCTAACCTAATTTAGATTTGTAAATAAATAATTCATACATGTTATTATTATCAATATATTATTTATTCTAAACCTGAAACTTAGAAATATTGACCACAGATTTTAGTTTTAAATACATCATTAAGAAGTACATCTAAAACTATTATTTGAATAGTTTAAAATTTAAAATGTTTTATTTTTTAAGTTAAAATAATTTAAATTATTTGAGGTAAATAAATTATTGGTCCAGTATATTGCAAAAGATTTTATAAATGTTGGTCCTTACAATACAATACTTTTTCGTAAAAAAAAATACTAATTCTGGTAATCTCCCTGAGATGGCCATATTTTTTTAATTTTCCCCGGGTGTTAAAAAGCTAAGATCCGGCCCTGCTACTCACTTACCATAAATTCGGTTTTTTTTAACACATCGTAAAAATTTTTTTGTGTCACCTTTTCAGTTATCAGTCCTTCTTATCGCCCTCCAAAACTGCTATATAAAATATATTTTTAAAATATATCAGTTAATATATATCAGTAAATATAATCAGTTATGTTTTTACAGCGATTTAAAAAAACACTATGTTATTCACTCGTTTTGCCATGATGAAAATAATATATATTATATACATTTTTAATTAATATTCGTTAAGAATAGAAAATACTAAGTAGAGTTTTTAAGAATAGTTATATAGATCCAAATAACTTATAGGTATCACTAAAAAATTTTAATTTATTTTTTAAGCCATTAATGCTGTAGCAAAACGTGATATTGTTTTAAACTTAAGAATTAAACATTTCATTCAGTAAAATACAACAAAGTGATTTTGTCAAATAACAATATACATACTTATATACTCGTATAGTGTATACAATGGTAATATAATGTAATTACCTAGCTACTACCATTCATGTGTAAGGAGGAACATTTAGGTAAACCTAAAAACAACGATTTTTAAAAAAACCAAGCACTGCGCATCCAATAGTCTTTATTGTGCCAGTATGACCGTTTTACAGCACACTGACAGGGGATTTGATTTTGCGTAAAAGGGAGAGGGGTACAAATTTTTTATGGAGGGTTCAAATGGGTACAAATCGGGTACAAAAAAATGAGATAGGTCCGAAATCGATCGGTTGACTTCTGGTGGTTCCGGGTGCCAGGACGACGTCGTTACAGCACCCGGACGGGATATTTGATTTTGCGTAAAAGGGAGAGGGGTACAAATTTTTTTATGGAGGGTTCAAATGGGTACAAATCGGGTACAAAAAAATGAGATATGTTAGGGAGGGTTTTGACGATTTACGGGTGCCAGGACGACGCACCTTACAAAGATGTGATATTATAAATTAATGCTAAGTAAATTGAACTAAAGTACATTTATTTTGTTTCAATAATTTATTTACTTGTCGAAAAATTATTTTGCGAAGAAATGTCCTTTATCAATTATAATGAACTTCTAAATTATATACTTTATAATGTGACACAACACACAAAATAACGTGAATAAAATAAAGAAAAGGCTTTAGAAGTTCATGATATAATTCAAAATATTATAATGGACATTTCTACATTTTCTATTGAAACAAAATTAATGTATTTTAATTCAATTTACTTAGCATTAATTTATGATATGACATCTTTATAGTGCTTAAAGATCCGTTTTTTTTTTTTACTTAGTCGTTTTTTACACGGAGTTTGACCAAGTGTTTTTGTTGTGATATCACAGAATAGAATTATATTATAATTAGCAAATAAGTAATACTAAATTATAATTAATAATATAATATCTTTAATCATTTATCAATTAAATTATCATTCTTTACATCGTTCACGACTTCGCATTGCCACGTCGAGTCGTCGTCGTAGAATTTTAATACCGCCGTATGTCATATTGTTGTTCATAAGCAATTAAGTAATAATTATATTGAAAATGTCTTCGACCAGTTCGACTTGGTAAAGCCAGGTGTGAAAAACATTCAAGGGGCTTGATTGCCTTCTGGGAAGCTTAAGCCCCCCCCCCCCCCAATATTCACCTATGTTAAGAGGACGTGTTACCCATATGCGTTGTCTCCGTCTAAATAAAATGTACAACATACCAAAAAACTGTTTTACGCGGGATAGAACCACTCCCTTGGTATTTATAGTAAAATTACAAAAATTCCACAACGCATAGGGAAAAACTTTATCTGTGTCGTAGTGTTTTTATTTTTTCTATAGCATTTACTAGTAATTTTTAATAATTAAATGAAAAAAATCCTAATGTTCTTAAACTTATAACTTACATTTTATTTATGTTATCCTAATAATAAAAACGCTACGACACATGCAATCATTGCCATCCCTAAATAAATTATTGGAAAATATCCAGTTTTAAATATTATACATACAAGTATACATTTCCAATTTCAATAAATGCATAAGAGTTACGTTTCTTTTTTTATATGTTAAGGTTTTTTAAAAATGTTGAAATTTTTTTCTATTTCTAAACGTTATAATGAACGTTATATTGGATATAATGGAAAAAACGCAACGACTTACCCTCAGAAATATTGTCACAATTCAATTTTAAAATAGGTATTTTTACTTTAAAACCAAAATTGAGCGACTTCTACTCAGACTGCGTAAACGCGTTTTATCTATGTCGTACGTGTGTAAGACCGAGAACACATGCGCACATACTCTTAATATTACAATGACTAATGAGTAATAACATAATATTATTTATGGTACGGCGGTCGGCGACTACCGCGGACTCTATCCGGAAAGTGGAAACACTGTGAAATATTTGTCTATGACTGTGGCACTATCGTGTGCTGCCGACTATTTCCGCTACAGGTCTTGGCACCCTGCGCGTCGTCGGCTCTAGCGGCCAGCGTTGCGCGCTCGTCTTGGTGCTCGCTCATCGCCCTTGCAACCTTCTCCCTCCATTATCTATTTGTTTTGTTTTTTTTCTCGTTTTCATTTTTTTTTCTCGTCTCGTATCTCGTTCACACATCTGAAGTTTTATTTTTACACTTTACCTCTCTAGTTGTGCACTTGTTCCGCTGTTATTAAAAGTCCTACGAGTCACGGCGTCGTCGTCGTCGTCTTCGATACCACCTGGGCAGAGAGACAGAGAGTATATAGACTACGACAAGAGTATAGAAAACCGCATCGTCTACTCCGAGTTGGGCAACAAATAATGCCCCTTAGCCGCATAACACTGGTAAATCGAATTTTCAAAATACCGATTACTGAATTACGTATTTACGTTTGTAATTTACACTGTGCACACTCGACGAACGAATAATAAATTATTTATTTTCGCTGCTGCTATGCCGTGGCCGCAAATCGTGGCCACCTTCCCGTGTGTTTCTGCCTTGTATTTCTTCATTTCAGTATTGAGTTAACGTGTGCATGTCTCTCATCTGATGATTATATTGGCATACGATTATTGAGTTATTACTATTATTATTGTGTTCGTCTGACAAAGACTAGATAGTCTCTCAATTCTTGTTATTGTTGTTCCACTTGCTTTTACTACACATATTTGTTGGCATGATTTTGTAACTCACTTAAGTTGATTTCAGATGTGTGCGCTTGTTTGTTATTGTAATTGTTAATAAATTGTGAACCGATTGATTATGGATTTGAATGATAAACAATCTAATATCCCCGATCTCCATCTTAGTGATGTCAGTAAGTAAAAATTAATTATTCATTATATAAAAGGTTTAACAAATGTATTATTTAGGTAGGTAGATAGATAATATAATTTTGTGGTCGTACCTACCTATACTGTTTATAATTAATAACAATATTTGGGTTTTAGTGTTTCTGGGCTTTGGAAAATACTATGATTAATAAATCATCACGAAATTAACTTATAGTTAGGTATTTAATTGTTCTTGTATTTACTTTATGTTGATATTCTATTTATCCTAAATATTTTTATTCACTTGTTTTCTGTTAAATATTATTGCTTGTGCATGTTTTAATGTTTAATTACCCATGTATTGTCTGCTGCATTATCGTGTGATTGCATCAATATATTTTGTTTTTAACTGTTTAAACCTATGGAAATATAGATATTCAATAGGCACATATAATATTATATAGACATACAAAATAATTTGAAATGCATTTTATAAGGTGTTAAATAATGCCAGTGACAGCATAATATTTGATATAAGATTCCTATCTTATCTATCTTAGGTATTTTTATAAATAAATATTTTTTTTTTTGTGTGTAGGTAGTTTCAACTAGTTTCTTACATTTTAATTATTGGCATTAAACAAATAATTATTTAAACATTTAAGTTTAGTCTGAACTAATATTTTTCTGTTAATTTTCTTATTTCTTATTTGGTATAATATTAAAAGGTAGAAAATGTATTAAACATCTGTAGGTATAAGGTACTTAGAAATATTTTGCACACTAATTTTGATTTGATTACCTAGGATTTTTATAATTGTACAAACTTGATATCAAATTAAATTATTGCATTTGTAAAAACTAAATATTCATATTTATCATAGTACCTATTTAATATAATGTTTATAAATACAATTTAGATACATTGTTCATTACCGTTAGTGTAAATAATGTATCTCATTAAGAGGATGTCAGCACTATTTGTTTTCTCTCTTTGGCCCACACGCAACATAGACAAAATGCATTTACGCAGAATCATTTTTTCTATGTTTTTAAGTTATCTTAGAGTAAAATCAAAAAAGATAATAATATTTTAGAGGGAATAACATATCGATTTTATATTTTATTGTTTTTTGACTTTGTATTAGACTTTCAAAATTAACAAAAAAATGATGTTTAAATTGTTTTGAAACAATATTTAGAAAAATTGATGTCATTACTTCAAAAATATTATTCTATATCTTTTTTTTAATAGGTGATTTTACTCTAAGATTATTTAAAAATATTGATTTAAAAAAACGATTCTGCGTATAAGCGTTTTGTCTATGTTGCGCATAGGTCAGTGAAAGAAAACAAATTGTGCGCTGACATCCTCTTTATAGTCATTATTTATAAAACTATTCACAGATCAATTGGAATTTTGCAGATATAAACTATTGGAACTGTTATTTAAGAGAATGTCAGCGCACTGTTTGTTTTATTTATCTGCCCACGCGCAGCATACCAAACTTATGTTCAGCAGAACAAACTATATTTTGTTATTTTTAGTACTACCTAGAGTGAATTAATCTATTAAACTATAAGTTAAGGACATTACCTGTGTCGCTACATTAGCTATTTTATGATATTTTAATTTTTGTATAAGTTATAAATGTGTAAATTATTACAATTTAAAATGCTTATAAATTGCATGAAAACATGACACAGGTATTCTTAAAGTTTGACTATAGGTAAATTTACTCTAATATAAAAAGTAACAATACAGGTTTGGTTCTACTAAAAGTAAATTTACTATGTCGTGTTTAGTCGGAGAGAAAAGAAATGGTGCGCTGACACCAGCGTTAAGATTTCCATAATTTCAAAATATTCTTATTGTACCATTATTTGCAATAAGCAATATTTAAAAAAAAATGTATTAGATATTCTAGACACAGTATGTATTTCAAATTTATTTAACTAGATCTTAAAATAGTTTATTTATTCCTAAAAATATTATCATAACTTAACTCTACATTAAAATTATTTAGTTGATGTCATTGAAGAGCACGTAAGAACTAAAACTGTGCAACAAATGGACGGTCCATCATCAAATAATGGGCGAAGACCTACAACTTCACCATTTATCAAAATCGTCGAACAGCCTGCTTCAAAAGCATTGAGGTTTAGATATGAGTGTGAAGGTAGATCAGCCGGGAGTATACCTGGAGTTAATAGTAGCACTGAAAATAAAACCTACCCTACAATTCAAGTAATGTTACTTATAAATTATTTTTTCTTTTTACAATAATTTGTTGTGATTTTGTTTTCAGATAGTAGGTTATAAAGGCAGGGCTGTTGTTGTAGTATCATGTGTTACAAAAGATAGACCATATAGACCTCACCCTCATAACCTTGTGGGACGTGATAATTGCAAAAAAGGAATTTGTACTATAGAAATTAATAATGAATCAATGGCGGCAAGTTTTCAGAATTTGGGAATACAATGTGTAAAAAGAAAAGATATTGACGAGGCACTCAAAGTACGAGAAGAAATAAGAGTAGATCCATTTAGAAGTAAGTAAATTATTAAATATATCCAAATATTACTCTAATATGTTAACAACATTATAATAGAACATTATGTATATGTATTTTAAAATATTTTACAGCTGGATTTTCACATAAAGAGAACCCAACTTCAATAGACTTAAATGCAGTAAGGTTGTGTTTTCAAGCTTTTCTTGGCGGTACACAAAAAGGAAAATATAGTATTCTTGAACCAATTGTATCAGATCCAATTTATGATAAAAGTTAGTTTGTTTAAACTTAATAAAGTTATTAGCATCCGACAGTGATTATTTTAAGTAACTTTTATATTCTTGAATTTATTATTTTTAGAAGCGATGTCGGATTTATCGATATGTAGATTAAGTGATGCAGCAGCTTCGGTTGTAGGTGATAAAGAAATCATATTATTATGTGAAAAAGTAACAAAAGGTAAAATAAAAATACATTTTATAATTTTTTAATGTGTACTGAAGTGCATGCTAATTATTTAGATGATATCCAAGTAAGATTTTTTGAGGAAAACGATGGTAAGTGCATTTGGGAAGACTATGGTGTTTTTAAAGCTTCAGATGTACATAAACAAGTGGCTATTTGGTTTAAGACTCCAAAATATAAGACAACAGAGGTAAATTTAAATTATTTATTTTTTGTAATTTTGAATGTATAATTTAAAACAGTTGTGGTTTAATAATTTAGTTACACCGAATAAATAATTATTTCTTTTCATTTTTAATTTAGATTGACAATCCAGTTAATGTATGGATTCAGTTAAAAAGACCTTCGGATGGCATGTGTAGTGACGCTCTCCCATTTACGTTCACTCCGGATTATTCAGGTATGTCCCCTCAGAAATATGATAGGCTACCGGAAAAAAGTCTCAATGACTACTGGGCAGATGGTCAACCAGAAGAAAAAGTACCACTTAGTGTTTTTGATAAGAATAAAGATAATGAAGATATAAAGGTAGAAATAAAAGATGAACCTATGGAGGTCAACGAGGAAACATGTTATGACATTAATAAAGAGAATAAAGAAGATACAGTTAGCTCTTCTTCAGAGATTATAGGTGAAGATTTGCGTGGAACTTACTCTAGTCTTCAAATGGCATTTAAAAATCCATGTTCAATACCTGAAAGATGTCAGAGTTACGAGGATGTGTCAATTTTACCACCTAGACCTCCTAGCAGTTCTAAACCAAAGTTTGACAATAATACTGCGCCACCGTTGCCTCCAAAAAGAGTTAAAAAAAATCCTAGACCAACAAAATATCTTCCCACGGTACAAGAAAAACCATCAAAAATCAAACTTTTGCATAAGTTATTAAATATGCGGAAAAGAAGTAAATCAATGTGTTCATCTAATAGTAGTATCAATGAACCTATTAATGACACTCCTTTGACAGAAGCAGAAAACTATGCCTTATATACTTCCGTAGCACCTCATGCAGCCATGTCGGAGTTTGACGATTCATCTATGTATTATAGCACTGTGGAAGGGGGCACGGTTACAACTGTGAAATAATGCATTCGAAAGAAAAAGATAACTATCATAATTTTGCTCAACATTTATTAAACAAATTGTTGAAATTAAAAATAATAAACGTATCAGGGTTCTAAGATAATTTAATTTAATTATTGACTGGCAGTGAATATTGAAATATTTTGCTTGTACTAACAATTCAATATTACTTAGATTATTGAGTATAATTTAATTATAGGAGTAGAGTAAATTAAGGTCTAGTCCATAGTTAATAAATTAACATATTAACAACTTATTTTCCTTTTTTTCATTATATAAATAATTGTGTATTTGTTTTGATCATAGTTTTCATGTTCTTTTTCTAATATTGTTTATGGGTATACATTTTTATATTGCAGTTAAATATTGTGAGCCAAGTTAATGTTCAAAAATATATTTTATTATTTTAAGTTTATGCAATGTTTATTGATTTGTTTATTGCGCGTTATAGATCCGGTCATGTTGAAAAGGAAAAGACAGAAATTATCTAGCGAAAGTGAACTTTTGATTCAATTACAGAGTAACCCTATTAGTGAGTAAAAATAATATAAATGACATATAAGCTTTTATAAACAACCCTGGGCGATGTAAGGTGATTTTTAAAAAAAATGTTACTATTCGGTGCCGGTGTCAATGAGTTAATGTCAGTTTAATTTAATTAGCATGATATTAGTATTTATAAATTTAACGAACACGTGACAATGTGTATATCTGTACAAGCCTAATATTGTGTTTCTTTCATTTTCTTTACATGTTCAAGTATATATACATATATTATATATATGTATAAATTTGTAGTTTATTTGATATTTAGTATGTGAAAATACAAGGAGAAGAAACAAACAAATAAAATTGAGAAAATAATAAGTAAGTAAAAAGTAGGGTAGAGTATTTTTTGGTTATATGTGGTTTTCTAAAGTAGAGTTCAAATACTGGATGGGATATAATGTGTATTTGATTATGTTTCCTATTTCATTAAAAAAAAAAACACAACTATTGCTATATAATATGTTTTTATTCAGCACACAAATGCCTCAATCATATTTTATTTTCAAAAATGTTTCTTTTTCCATAATTTAATTGAAACTAGATAAATGTAAAAATAATTAATATTGTATAATTTCATAATATTGTAGGCGCCTTTCTCCTCCTTAAATTTCAATATTATTCTTCATATAATACATAGGTAAAAATATTGATGCTCCTAAAAAAAAAATTGAGGATACCTATGCACAGTTAATTAATATTTGTATGTAGTTCATTAATAGAAAGATTTGAAAGTAAAAGAGTAATTTATATCTTATTATAATATATATTTTGTTTAAATAATTGGATACACCTGGTATACCATCCTGTATTAGTTTAACATTGGTTTCTAAATGGAATTTCTTAAGTAATTTTAGATCATGATCATCTTTATACACAATTTATTTTCTTAAAATGATGTGATTTTTCATGTATAGAATGTTATTTCTGTTTGTAATTTACCAATAGTAATTGCTTTTTTTGTTAAGTGTTTCTAACAGTAACATTTGCATGCTATTGCTTTGTCATTTTTATATACAAAATACTGTTTTTATTACCAATTCTATCATTTTAGGGCTTATAGATCAGTCATCTAATTTTATTGATGGAATGGTTGACCAATTGTCAATTTCTGTACCAATCAAAGAAGAACCAGGTTCGAATTATATATTAGAATGTTTGTACTCAAAAATTAATACTCTTATTTTTATTGTATAGAAACTAGTCCTAATCCCTTTAGTGGTTTATATCCTAATTCGAGCGTTCTTCAAAATTCGCCTTCGTATTGCTCTAAAACACCTTCACCACGTGAATATCAATTCCCAAATGAAAATTCTACCTTATTGTATGGGCCGACTACATTACTGAATACCAATATTCAACTACCTACAGGTAAACTCATTATCATTCTATCTGATGTAGGAATATTATGAAAATGAAAAAAAAACACTACATAATATGTACTAGCTAATATTAAACTAGCATTTCAACATATAATATTGTATGTCAATACAGTACTGCTAAGTATACAAAACTTTATATGGTTATGATTGAGGATAAAACAGAAAAAAGCTTTAAAACAGTATGATAATTGATTTTTTTTTAGGTTTATCAATAATAACAGTTAATACTAATACTATTTTTTTTTATGTTAAATCAGTGTTATCCATTTCAAAAGCTCGTGTCCAATAGTTTTTTTTTAAATATTTGTATATTAATTTAATGTATATTATTTACATTTACATTATTAATATAATCAATAGTAGTTAAATCGCCAATTATAATATTTTAAATTGTCCTAAATAATTTCATGTTTGTTTATTGAGTTTAAACAATTATTTTGATTTAGAATTAAAAGTTGAAACATATTTTTATCACTCACCACATATTTTTTTCTTGAATACATTTTAATAGCTTTAATGGAATTGTGCAGGAATTCAAACTAGTGGGTGCACTATTACAAAAGTGTGTCCTACAGTTAATAGTCATAATCCAACATCTCAAAAATGCTCTACTTATGCTCTACCAACTACCATAACTACAACACCTTTACCGTGCCCAACAGATGGCAATAATGAGTCTAATCTTATGGAAGCTACATTATCATGTTTAGATTCTAGTGACTTAAGAACCTTGTTGGGAGATAGTGAACATGTGTTGTCAACCAATTTGTCTGCTAGTCTACATTTAACAGAAAATAGTGTTCGTGGAGAGTCCAATCAAGAAATAGTAGTCCAAGACAATATAAATATGTCTGACAGTTTTGATAGAATTGCTGATAACACTCTTAAAGAATTCTGTGAGTTTTACACAAAACGTAATTAATTGTTGTTAGTTAAAAATATATAATTTATGATTTTGTTAGGTAAAATATTATATATAATATACACTGTTTTTCTTTTTACAATATTTCTATACAAATTTTATCCATTTGACATCTTTTTTTGTAAATAAACTATCAAATGTTTGCAATTGAAGAATGGACATCTGTTGAAAATAATATATACAATAAAATGTTGACCAATCCAAAGTTACCAGAGTTAATATATTTTTTATTTTACCTGTTTTCTAATATACTTCACTACTAATTCAATTTTTTCTGGGTCATTACATTCTTTATTGAATATTCTACGCCATACCATGTTGGCTAAGACCATATCATTACTAAGCCATCCTTCATCATAACCTACTAATGCTCCTCGTAATTGATCACTTAATTCCTTTATTTGACGATGCCGAACATCTGCACTTACCTAATAATATTAAAATTATTATTATTTATTAGTAAATTTTTTTTTATTATGTTAAAAGTTCCTTTCTGTTATCTAGTAATAATGTTACTTGAAAATTATGATAAATCTTTTTTTTCTCAAACAATAATATAAGCTAATTTATAGATCTGTATATTTAAAATGTAATATAATACGAGTCATAAATATGTGTACATTTTTTTAGCTATAAAAGAGAAACTTGTCTCCAAAAAAACTTACAGTAGCTAATTTTTTTGAACGAAACTCAACATCATTCCATAATGCTTCCATGATAAAATTTCTAATCATTGTTCCTTGGGTACCTTCATTCATAAAACGAACAAATATCATCCATAAATGTAGTTCTGTTATAATAAACCAAGAATTAAATGTATCTGGTAAGTCAAGTTCTGAAAATGAATTGAATGATAGTTTTTAGAAAGTAAATAGATTATTTAATTTAATACTCATTTTATTACTTATCATGATTTGATCAAAGGGAATTTGATCAACCAATTTTTCATATAAAATCCAACTATTTGCTTCGTATTTCTTTAAAATACAAATATTAAAACAATTATTATAAGTCATTATTAACATACTAACATGACACATTTTGATTGTATACAATTATGATATGTTTACTTACAAACTTATTTAATGGATTCATTATTTGAAATCTGTCGATAAATTCAGAAATTTTACTTTTAGTATTAATACCAATGAAGTCTGTGACAGCATGGCGTTTAGCAACAGTGAAGTTTGTATTGTTTGGATATATTAAGCCATGAGATTTTATAGCTACACAACAAACTGTTCTAGACTGGAAAGCCAATATACTTCTTACTCGCACACACAACTGAAAAAAAAATACTTAATTACTTGTCATTAGTTATAAGTTAATATGTTCTTTTTATGATTCATGCATACAACAAAGATATTATATAGCATTTTTTTAGGGGGAGGGGGGTGTGGGAAGAGGCAGAGCTTATCACCAAGTATCATCAATGTTGTACACCAATTCATAAATAAATAAAATTATGGATTCTGTATGAATTTAAAAACAAAATAAGTAAAAGGCAAAAGCATACAATTAAACTTGTGTCAACATTTTTCCCCACTTAAAATACCTAGAAATATGATTAAGAGTAACTAATACAACTACACTCCAACGATGAACATCTATTTGTATATTGGAAATAATAAGTTTCATTAGTGTAATTGAAAAATATTAAAAGTCCAAATATGAAAGGTACAATAATTAATTCATAAGCTAGGAACATGATGTACACAGTGGCGGTCAAATGTGGAAATGAGGGGGCGGATCGGCACCAACCATGACCATTTTTTCTATGTTTAAGAGCTGATAACAATAAATCATAGTTTTAGTAATAAGTAATCAAATAGTGCCTGTTAATAAATCATCCATATCCCCTTGACAAAATCATTTTAACGTCATTAGATGTACCATAGTTTAAAAATGTTTGTTAAGTGAAACTATATTTATTATTTATTGTATGTTTAATAGAAGCAATTATTTGAAGATGAATGTAAATTAATAATGTTGACGGCGTACAAGTTTAATAAATATCAGGTAAATTATTAATATGAAAACTATTTATACATTCTATTTCTTTGAACTAAGATATACTTAATTTGTGATGTTGATTATCAATTATTTTCATTAATTCATACTTTTGTTTTACAATAGTACGATTGTTATCATAAATTACAGTCGAATAACATGATTAATTACGATTTAAACATTTTCTCAAAGTAAGTAGGCAGGTAGCAAGTTTAAAATCCATTTGCATCATAAATTATAACATGTGAAGTGCTTAAAAGTTGAAGATTATTACTTATTAGGTACAATATAATTGATGTGAAGATAAGACTTACCATTTGAGCGAACTTCAATCGACAATGTACGAGTCGTAAGAGTAATTAATTTATGATGTAGTGATGTAGTATTGTACCTATAATTTAATTATTAACTATAACTTATAGGTAATATTTGAAAATTCTGAATGTTGCGCACAGTGTTGTAATAATATATAGCTGACCGCACTATCGCAGTCTGAGTTCGTTGACGAATTGTCACTAACGTCTATCTTCGTCGTCTAGGGCCTACCACTTTCGAAGTTCGAACTTTCGATGTTGGAGCTAGACAATAAGTGTAGGACTTATCATGCGTATTATTGACGTATATATTGTACCAATGGATGTGTAAACTATAATTATACTATATTGTAGAATATTAATAAAACGGAGCAGTGTGAACGATAACCTAACCTGATAACGCTTATCGGCCGTGCGGAGTCGTATCACAGAATTGATTTCATTCCATAGAGTAATGTTTCATTCATAATCATATGATGGTCGTGTAACCGGTTATCAATGGCGAACCAGGGTATAGACGAAAACTTGGAGCATACGCGGGTGTTACGGGTGATAAGTGATAAGCGAGAAAACTGGAGAAGAAAATCAGACACCGTACATCAGTACAATATCGCCGCAGACGAAGTTGACTGTCGAGTGACGAGGAGTTGCGTCCGACGTCAATCAAATAACAACAACAATAACACCAATAATACACGTACGAGCATCAGCAGTTGTAATAGTGACAATAACTAGTAAAAAGTTCGTCGGGCCGCCGCGAGTCTTCTCGCGCAAGTTTCCGTCGCTGCTGCGGCTTCTCGGCCGACTGCCGAGTCAGGTCGGCACGGAAGTTGCGTGCGTGAGATCTGCGCCCGTTTCGGTATTCACGGCAATGCGCCTCGCCGGCCAATCGGTGTTTGGTCAACGTTTGTTCAGACGTGTTACCCTATGCGTGTCCGCCACCGTCGCGGATTGAACCCCGTCCACCTGTCCGGGTAATGGTCTCTAACCATGGGCGCGCAGCAGACCAAGGATCGCGCCCTGACCTCGGGATCGCTGACCGTGCGCAGCATCAGGTCCAAGCCG